>NC_140235.1:2918383-2928383 GCF_949987555.1 Borostomias antarcticus
TCCTCCTCCTACCCACATGGTTACCGCCCGTAGCCACCTCCGCTCGCTCTCCCCTACTGACCTTTCCTCTGCCGTTACCTCCGCCCTCCCCGCCCCTGAATCCTTCTCTCTCCTACCCTCTGATACTGCCTCTGATCTTCTCCTCTCTGCTCTTTCCTCTTCTCTGGACAATCTCTGTCCCCTCACCTCCAGGCCTGCACGCCCAACTCCACCTGCCCCATGGCTGTCGGACTCAGTGCGTACTGATAGACGGAGCCTGAGAATAGCTGAGCGTAAATGGAGGAAAGGCAAGACTCCCAGAGGACCTTCTTAATTTCCAATCTCTTCTTTCCACATTCTCCTCCTCCCTATCTGCTGCTAAAGCTACTTTCTTTCACTCTAAAATCCTAACCTCTGCTTCCAATCTTAAAAAACCCTTTGAAACCTTCTCTTCACTACTCCAGCCCCCACCTCCTACTCCCAACTCCTCCCTCCTCCCTGATGATTTCGCCAACTTCTTTGACAAGAAAGTTAACGATATCAGATCCTCTTTCCCCCCTCCCCCGGTCTACACTCCGTGCACCAACCTCACCTCCCCACCCTCACCCTCTCTCCCCTCTTCGCTCCCCCCCTCCTCTCCACGCCCCACCTTATCCCACTTTTCTCCCCTCTCCCCCAACGAGGTCCTCAACCTTGTAACATCTAACCGCCCCACCACGTGCTCCCTAGACCCTGTTCCCTCAACTCTCCTTCAGTCTGATGCACCCAAACTCCTTCCCTTCCTAACCCACCTCATCAATGCATCTCTTGTATCAGGATGTTTTCCCTCCACTTTCAAGACTGCCAGAGTCACCCCCCTCCTAAAGAAACCATCTCTCGACCCCTCTGATGTCAAAAACTACAGGCCGGTTTCCCTTCTACCCTTTCTATCTATCTTTCACCAACTATCTTCGTACCTCCACCAGAACGACCTCCTAGACCCCCACCAGTCCGGGTTCAAGCCACTCTGCCACTAAACAGAGACCGCCCTCCTTGCAGTGACTGAGTCACTCCATGCCGCGAGAGTGAACTCTCTCTCCTCTGTCCTGATACTCCTAGACCTGTCAGCAGCATTTGATACGGTAGACCACCAGATCCTCCTCTCCACCCTCGAGGAGAAAGTTGTCGCTGGCTCTGCTTACTCCCTGTTTGCATCCTGAGTTTAAAACTCACTAGCCTACAGGACAATGAAAGGAAAAGCTCCTTCCTACCTCCAGGCCATGGTCAAACCCTACACCCCCTCCCGACCGCTACGCTCTGCTACCTCGGGGCGACTGATTGCCCCGTCACTTCGAGGCCTCTATGGTCGATCGCCACGGTCACGGCTCTTCTCTGTCCTGGCCCCGCAGTGGTGGAATGAACTGCTGACTGACGTCAGGACAGCAGAGTCGCTGCCCTCGCAGGCTCAAAACTCATCTCTTCAAGAAGTACTACAACGATCCTCCCTCTCAAGCACCTATTGTACTTTAGATTGCTATTCTTGCACTTTGCCTTCAGCACTAGATTATGCTCTTAGTCACTTGTTTTAGAAAGGAGATGCACTTGTAAGTTCTGTCAAGTAGGACATTTGCTTTTTGGCTACGGTAAATGCAATTATTGTCAGCCACTTTGGATAAAAGCATCTGCTAAATGACTGTAATGTAATGTGTGCATTTGCGTGTGTGTGTGTGTGTGCGCGCGCGTGTTTGTGAAGTAAATAGCAGTGATAGATAATGATAGATAATTAAGGTGACCCAACCTTTATTAAGCCGTTATGTCTTACCCAACTGCCTCGTATAAGACAAGGCCATTTTGTACCAATCAGACTCCCCCATTTCCTTGCGGGCCCTTTGTGTTTTCCCCTCAGGTCGATAGCGGGACGAAGTTAACAGCCTTTCCAATCCCGCCATTAAGCCTCCATGGAGGCCAAGACATTTACATGACCTACACCTCCTCCCCCCACCCCCCTCACCCCCCCCCCGCTCGCCTCCGCCCTGTGCCAGCGAGCACATAATGTATTATCCACAGAGCACTGCCAGAAGGAGCCAATGGAGGTTTGCAGAGTAAAACACAAGGTCGATTTTAACATGGCGGTATGGAGACGGACGAGGCCCTGCTCCTCAGTATGGATTGATTTGATTTCTCTCTGCTCCTTTGATGCTGGTGGAACCCTGAGAGAAAAGCTCCTTTGGAAAAGAAAAAACTAAGGTAGCTCTTCTGGTACAAAATTAAAAAGCCTTTATTATCGGGCTAGTTCATGAGGAACATTTAAAAATGCCTTCATGTTTCAGCCAAGAGGCCTTCGTCAAAGCTTTTCCACGGTATTATGACTCCCTGCGAAAGAACACCTTCTTGGTTCACCTTCCTCAACCCACTTGAGTACTCAGTCTGCTGCTTTTTGTTAGAAAAGCTTCTTTCTTGGCTCTGCGCTGGAGTGACTTAGGGGGGAAGCAGGTGTCGGGTGTAGCTGCGTTTTGGATCCAGACTGTTGTTCAAGGGTACAATTAACGAGGTGAGATTTGTAGATACACGGCCTTTAAGTGTTTTGTTATTCACATTCCTATCTTTCTACTGCCCGTTTTAGCAAGATTTCACCTGAGGAATGTGGTCTGACATCGGCTGAGTGTCCATTGTAGGTTTTTTCCTTCAGGATAGGATCTCTCTGATTTTTGAATTTCTGGCGCTTCACTCTGTCCAATCTCGTCCGTGTGTGTGTCCTGTCTTGTCGTGCGCGGGCGTGTGTGTGTGTCCTGTCTTGTCGTGCGCGGGCGTGTGTGTGTGTCCTGTCAGAGCCTCCTGTCCTCTCTGCTCTGTGAATAGGACTGTGGACAGGGGTGTGAACAGGACTGTGGACAGGGGTGTGGACAGGGGTGTGGACAGGACTGTGGACAGGGGTGTGGACAGGGGTGTGAACAGGACTGTGGACAGGGGTGTGGACAGGACTGTGGACAGGGGTGTGGACAGGGGTGTGGAGTGGACAGGGGTGTGGACAGGGGTGTGAACAGGGGTGTGAACAGGGGTGTGAACAGGGGTGTGAACAGGAGTGTGGACAGGGGTGTGGACAGGGGTGTGGACAGGGGTGTGGACAGGGGTGTGGACAGGGGTGTGGACAGGACTGTGGACAGGGGTGTGGACAGGGGTGTGGACAGGGCTGTGGACAGGGGTGTGGAGTGGACAGGGGTGTGGAGGCAGCAGTCTGTCTCCAGCCGGCCTGGGGCTCATTGGCATTCGGGGCACACAGAGCCCTCCTCTCTCAAGTGGATGATGCGCATGCCGAGGACAGGGGTGGGCAGGGCGAGAGGCGCTCCTTACTCTCATGTTATCAGGACCTAAAAATAGAAGCTACACCCCCCCCCCCCCCACCACCACCCCTCCGCCAAGTCCTCCTCTTCCCCTCCTCACCCCCCCCTCTCCCTGGTCTGTGTGGTCTCAGTAAACATCTTCTGGTTCCCACTGATAAGGCTTCCCAGGAGCAAACCCAGACTGTTTGGTTTCACTCGGGCTTTAATCAAAGTTGGGGCCGAAAATTCATTACAACTTGCTCAGCCGTGGTGAATTCACCTGTTCTCCATGGGATGTGCAAAACACAGCGGCACATTCCCAAAAAAGGGAATGATGGACACGTCACACGGTCCACTCTTCATGAATCTTTGAAAGTAGAATCGAATCGAAAATGGATTTCAAAAAATGTGTACTGTTGTTTTGGTTTGGTGGAAGGGTTTTATATCGGTAATAGAACCAAAACTAGGCCTGGAGCCTGGCGGAGAAAGGGTTAACTGGACAGTGTATTAATAATACAATCTATACATATTAAAATCTCCATTATTCATTATCTCCATTATACTCCATTTTACTTAACAATATGTGCAAACACTTTGATTATGGGTTAAACTACAGCAAGGTGGTCAAAGTGATGTGAAATAATTTTACTACATTGCCAATGAGTTAAATCAATTAAAAGGCACATGTTAGAAATGAAAGGTTAAGATTCTACCCTACTCTGCCATCGTGATGTGAGACTAGAGAGAGAGAGAGGGACAGAAGTGAGACTAGAGAGAGAGAGGGACAGAAGTGATGTGAGACTAGAGAGAGAGAGAGGGACAGAAGTAGGCAGTTTGAACGCTAGAAGTAAAGAGTGAGGAGAGAGAGAGAGAGAGAGAGACCTCCTGTCTCCTCTCTTCACTTCCTATCTCCTCACCTCCTGTCTCCTGTCCTCACCTCCTTACCTGTCTCCTTTTCTCTCCTCTCCTGTAGTAGACTACATTGTATCAAACACTGTGTCCTAATGAGAAAAGGCAGTTATTCTGGTTGTTGTGGAATCTGTCTTCCTCTATCATTTACTGCACGTGTCATTTCCTCTTTCTGTTTGCCTTCAAACATGGTCTCCCTCATTTCAGTCAAACATTGTTTTATTATTTATGCATCAGAGAATGGCTTCTTGTGTTTACAGTACCTCCATGACACCCATGCCTCTCTCTGAGTGAGAACTCATTCTCGCTGCGGCATACTGTAAAGTTAGACGTAATAACAACTCTGCGTGCGGCTTGATGTGACGATTTCATCCGATTGATTTTTCTGCTTCTTAGCTCTGAATTCGGAGGAAAGGTCGCTTCAGAATGACTATATTTTGTTGTTTCATAGCGGAGTTTCAATTGTCACACAGAGCTACCATTTCTTGGCATATTAATCACATCGGTTTGGTGCTCGCTGGAGCGAGGATGAAGACATATTTTTCGGTCCATTCATCTTTGAATTGCCTATTGTCACTGTCAACTTTTCTTTTCCCTGCCTTTGAGCATGCCATTTTAGCTACACTAGATTGATTCAAGTTCGAAATAACTGAGGCAAAAACGTCAGGCTAGCTACTCGGCTAACTGCAGACATCAGCATCCCCAATCCTCAGCAACACTGTGGCTCCTCTCAGCTTCCTACTACTGAGAGAAAAAGGCAGCCTTTATCCCAGAGATTATGCAGCTTTTGGTTTTGGCTTCATTTATTAATTTTGATGCAGGCTGTTAGACTGATGAAATCACACTAGGTGGGCAGCGATATTGGTTTTCGGCGGAATGTTTTCCGGACCGCGACCGATCCGGGCTTAGTCATCCCGCCCACCGGCCCGCCCACGACGGGGAGCGGGGAGCGGTGGGAGTGAGAGGCCTCGACCCGCCAGATGGCATGCTGGGAACAGCTGCCGCGCCGTCCGCCCGGCGGGGGGGCGCGCGCTGGCGATGATACAGACAACAGAAAATGTGGCGCGAGGGACGGGAGTAGTAGAATCTGGAGCAGATCAGAGAACTCTCACTGGAGACCTGCTGTGTGTAGAGGGCGTTAATAGACACAACAGAGAGCGAGTCGAGTGGCGAGGGGAGTGTAGCTGGGTGGCCTCGCCCACGTGGGGGGGGGGGGGGGGGTATTAGTCGTGGATGATGCGCGCTACGCCCCCCCCCCCCCCACCCTTATCGTGTCCCTGTGTCGTCGCTGACGTGTGATTGCGGTAGCGCCCGCCGGCAGCAAAGCATTATCCAGGTAGGCGCTACACTTGTGTTGTGGTCGACCGCCCCCTCCGCCCCCCTCCGCCCCCCTCACCCCCCCCCACCCTCCTTCAGCAGCACTCAGGCCATCTGGAAAGGCGCTTGATGTTATTATTAGCAGTGCAGACGGGACCGAGCGCGGCGGAGCTGGAGCCTCCATCCATTATCTATATCACCTCATGAGAATAAAGGGGAGTAAGAGGTAGAGTGCTCTGCCAGGGAGAGGGAGAGAGAGAGGGAGAGAGGGAGAGAGGGAGAGAGGGAGAGAGGGAGAGAGGGAGGAGAGGGAGAGAGGGAGAGAGAGGGAGGAGAGGGAGGAGAGGGAGAGAGGGAGGAGAGGGAGAGAGGGAGGAGAGGGAGAGAGGGAGAGAGAGGGAGGAGAGGGAGGAGAGGGAGGAGAGGGAGAGAGGGAGGAGAGGGAGGAGAGGGAGGAGAGGGAGAGAGGGAGGGGAGGGAGAGAGGGAGAGAGGGAGAGAGGGAGAGAGGGAGAGAGGGAGGAGAGGGAGAGAGGGAGAGAGGGAGGAGAGGGAGGAGAGGGAGAGAGGGAGGAGAGAGAGAGAGGGAGAGAGGGAGGAGAGGGAGAGAGAGGGAGGAGAGGGAGAGAGAGGGAGGAGAGGGAGGAGAGGGACGAGAGGGAGGAGAGGGAGAGAGGGAGGAGAGGGAGAGAGGGAGGAGAGGGAGAGGGAGAGAGGGAGGAGAGGGAGAGGGAGGAGAGGGAGGAGAGGGAGGAGAGGGAGAGAGGGAGAGAGGGAGGAGAGGGAGAGAGAGGGAGAGAGGAGGAGAGGGAGAGAGGGGGGAGAGGGAGAGAGGGAGGGAGAGAGGGAGAGAGGGAGGGAGAGAGGGAGGAGAGGGAGAGAGGGAGAGAGGGAGGAGAGGGAGGAGAGGGAGGAGAGGGAGAGAGGGAGGAGAGGGAGAGAGGGAGAGAGGGAGGAGAGGGAGAGAGGGAGGAGAGGGAGGAGAGGGAGAGAGGAACGGTGTTCCCAGAGAGAATGTCAAACGAGGATAAATCCGGTCTTTTCCTTTGGGTGTATTTTTGGGATCCCAGGCAGCAGGCTCTACCTCTCATCCATGATCCACAGCTCTCACCCCCTCACAGGGATGGGGCGTGGCAGGACCTGCTCCCAGGGGGCCGGGGGGGGGTGTGGGAGGGGGCGGGGGGGTGTTCAACATCCACCTCTCCCCAGAGACGGCCCTCCTACTCGGGGGGAGGAGAGGGAAATGGGAGCAGTGTGTTACAGGTGCTTCACCTTTGATAAAAACACAGTTTGAGGTTTGGTGAATTCACTCAGATGGGACATGGATCTGGTACTGTGGGTGTTGACCGTGGGTGGAGGTGGGAGGGATGGACAGACAGGTACTTCCTGTCTATATGACACACTTCAGACGTGTTTGATTCACACTGTCGGGTGGGACGAAACCGATAAAGTCGTCTCAAATGTGTAACGCCTCGTGCGGGGGTAAGATCAAGTTCACAGTGTATCTGATACTGAAAAACACATGATTCATGCTTGAAGAAGGTCATGCGGCCATTTTCACCTTTAGCATCTCCGAGACAGTGACCTGTCCAGTTTTAGTGTGTCATTAGGCTCTGATCTGGCAGGCATTAGTGTGTGTATGTGTGTGTGTGTGTGTGTGTGTGTGTGTGTGTGTCTAATACGGTGTGCTAGATAAGATCAGCTGAAGCTATCAGCAGCCCTCATTTATGCTGAAGAGGAAGCTTTAAAGCTTAATAAGACGGTTGATATCACTCACTGTTGGCGACCATCTGGAGCACAATCTAGATGGACCACCGAGGATGAGAATGCCATCCATCAGTCAAACACACTCACGTTTTTTGCCATCAATACAGTGCAGGTTAAAATCCATGGGAATAACATACATGACAATATACACGATTATAAGACTATATTCAACAGTAGTAAACATTAACCTTCTTAATGTGTTAGAAAGTCGCCAACCTTTTTTGTTAGCAGGTCAGATTTGACTCATATGACTATTGTTTTGAGTTTTTCGGGGATTTGGTTGGTTGTCACCTGTTTGGCAGCACCTGGTGCATTATGGGACCTGCTGGGTACTGCTCTCTAGGGATGCTCCCACTCATCGGCCACCCATTTAAATCGGCCGTTTCTCACTCCGAACGACCCGATCGGTGGTCGCTAATTTGGCCGATCGCAAAAGTCGATCTTTTAAGTCTATTCTAGCTGGTTAGCTTGTCAAGTACAAACTTGAACTTGGATGCTTCAAGCTAAGCTCTCCAAAGCTGCTGCTGCTAATCACTGGTTAACAAAATCTCTGAATAGTTTGGACATTTACGTGTTTTTTTTAGGACACAGCACACTACCAGTTGCTCTTCAAGCAGTGTGAAATGAAACATATGTCCGGTAGCTTTCTTTCAAGGAATTTCAAAATGAAGATCATGGAAAACTCACTTGGCATTGGTCTGATGTACTGTATATTGAAGTATATCTGATATACTGAATAATATTTGGAGGGCCTATTCATGAGTTAATGAGTGATTAATAATGGGCAACCTTAATCTTAATCTATGTAAGCGAAGACAGTGTCATATCAGTACATTAATATTCTAAGAGGAAAAGTCGTTTTTTTTTCTTAAAAAAAAAAAACTTTTATAAATCGGTATCAAACGATCCTGAGGAAAATTGGTGATCAGTATCGGCCCCAAAAATCCAAATCAGAGCGTCACTACTGCCCTCTACCGAAGTGGCTATCTCTCCCACCTATCACAAGGCTAATGGCCAGGTTTGTCTAGGAGATGACAACCGTTTAGATATCCATTCCTCCACAAGGCACAAATGATCTTAAGAGCCCCTACAGCCAGCCAGTCCAACAGGCAGAAACACTGGAGAGAGAGAAGTCTTAGCAGGTGTTGACTACGCCTCTCGTGGTCTCTCATCTGACCCCTACGTCCAGTACCTCCATAGTGAGCAACCTCCCACTAATCGGTGCGCTCCGCAGCCTCCTTTCTCTAACTTTTAAGATGGACTTAAATGGACTTAAATAAACTTAAATCCCCAACTTCCTCAGCACCAGAAATAGCTGTGCCTTGTGACTACGCCTGTACAGGGCTTTACAACAATGATACAGAGATTGGACCTGCTAAAGATGTAGATTGGACCTGCAACACACACACACACACGCACACACATACACACACACACACACACACAAGTAAAAGTAATGAGGTGGCGAAGTGTAAGGTGAGGACACACACACACACACACACACACACACACACACACTGCTGGCACAAAGGAACACCTGAACCTATCTGTTTTGCACCCAATTATCAGCTGGTCACAGCGATGTAGTCAGCTAGCAAACTGTGCCAGCTTTGGATGGATGATACATGAAGACACATACGGAACAGGGACACACAATCCATACAAAACTGACAAGGGAAAGGAATGGCCAAGATTTTGTCTGCTGGTGTGAGCATTTCTCATATCACCTCCATCTTCGCCCACCTTATCCCAAGGCCATGTCAGACAGGGGGAATGTTTATCCCTTTACAGCTCTCCAGATAGCCTAGCCGATGGGGGTTTCAGCCATAAACCTTGGTGTGTGGTATTTCACTCACAGGTCAGCTATTGATCTGCCAGACTGCCCTGTCTTTTTTTTGGTTATCTCTACAAGTATTGGTTAAGAGAGATTTCCATATTCATGTTTGGGGTGTGTCTAGCACAGCATGAATACTGTAGCTATGTGCTCTGTGCCTTCTGAGGTGACTAGCCGGGGCGGCTGTAGCTCAGTTGGTAGAGCGGGTCGTTCAATGATCGAAGGGTCAGTGGTTCGAATCCCAGCTCCGACTGTCCACATGTTGAAGTGTCTTTGATCAAGACACCTAACCCCAAATTGCTCCCAATTAGCAGGCTAGCACCTTGCATGTGTGTGTGAATGGGTGAATGAGAGGCCATTGTAAAGCGCTTTGAGTGCCGCTAAGGTGGAAAAGCGCTATATAAGTGCAGTCCATTTACTCTAATTATTGTCAGGACTGGAAATCCTCCCTCCCTGCAGGGTAACTATGAATAGAATAGTTAAAGAAACTTTCAGTTTATTAGACAGAATTCTACGACACACGTGAGCCAGAACGTTCTAGACTTGTCCCTCTGGTTTGTGTGGTATTGTATAGCTTTCTCTACGGTATCTGGGCGTGGCTTGTACCGGGCGTCTGCCCGCGTGCCATGCTCCCTGGGCGTGGCCTGCTGGGACCCAGGCTGCTGGCTCTGATGCCTAAATCTTAGGCCACACCCACAGGAACACAGATATTTCTAAAAAAATTGCGTCACACCAACAGATTTGGGGAAAATATCACCGTCCACACAAGGAAAAGGACGGAGATAAAAGGTTTTAAGGCTTGCATCTGCCGGGCCTGGTCCAGGAGCCACGTTTACGGTGTAGTCCTACCTTGGACCTTGCAACGTTACGGAGAGGTGGGGTAAAAACTATTTGCC
>NC_140235.1:2933383-2945883 GCF_949987555.1 Borostomias antarcticus
GTATGTATGTATGTGTGTGTGTATGTAGGTGTGTCTGTGTGTCTGTCACGTGTACCACGAAGGGTTGCTTGTTCAAATCTTACTAGATCATGCGTGTATGTGTGTACACACACACACACACACACACACACACACACACACACACACACACACACACACACACACACACTTCTATAACGCTCCATTGGAAATGAGTAATCAATTACTCCATATTACTTAGCTTGAGTAATGTACAGTATAGGAGCATGTAGCATAACAATATATTACTGAAAGCCTTCTTGATGGATTTCTCTGCTACAGTATAGACACAAGGGTAATCTAATAAGAGGTATAAAGCTTTTAAACTGTTGCTTAGAATTATACAGTTATGTCACTGTGCTCTTCATAATTAGATCTAAATGGGAAAGTCGAGTAAGCGTACGTCGGTTTAGCCAGATACTAATTAGCCTTTAATAATATGCAGATCTCCACTTCCCCCAGTTAATAATACGTTTTTGGAACGAGTCCGCTCAAAACCGATGGGGGCGGAGCCAGCCTTTTGAAGCGCCACGCGGCGCCAGAACGTCTCACGCCGGCGAGGAGGAGCGCACGCCGTCCACTCCGCACATGAAAGCGGGCGGGCCGACAGTTTAGTGCCGCCACGGGGGGGAGGGGGGGGGAGGGGGAGGAGGGGGGGGGGGGCGCCGCGTCCGATCCTCAGATCGCGGCGAGCGATCGGGTTCCCTCCTCCGTCGTCTGTAGCTGTGCCACGTAGAGCGCCCGTTCACAACAGAGGAGGGGGAGGAAGAAAGGAGGAGGAGGAGGAGGACGAGGATAAGAGCGGATTTATTTTTTCATTTCCTGTTTTTTTCTGTGTGCAGTCATCAGAGAGATGAATACTGACTAAGCCGGCCTTGAATTACTCTTGAATTGAACTGTCGGACAAGGGTGCCGTGGAGATGTTCTTGGGAATTACAGTAGGAATTAGGGGCGCGTCTCCTGTCAACAGACGATTAAAGGTTGGGTTCGAGAAGGGTTGTGTTTATAAAACATTCATGAAACGTTTCTGCGTAAATTAGGTTCTTTCAGATTATGTTTCTGAGTTGTTTCCCCAGCAGTCAGTCCTAGTCCAGCACACTACGAGAGGCTAAGAGGCTCAATACTGTAGATGCCCCTTAAAATCACTTTTTCTTCAATACATAACACCACTTTTTAAATGTATTGTTTCAGGTGTGAATATGGTACCAAAGTATTAAAATCATACCAAATGCCATATTTTGCAGAATTTAATCTGTTTAATTTCTGAGAAATGCATAAAAAGAGGCATGGTGAAAAAAACAAGCTGCATTCTAGCATGAAAAACAAAAAGCTGTTTGGTTCAATATTTCAGAAATGAAGTGCAATTACTGCTGATGCAGTTCATTAGGCAATAGCTCAGTTAAAAGATGGCCCATCCACGCTCCCAGAGCTCTCTGAAGTGTCTGGCGAAGTGGTTGGCACAGATCAGCAGCGCGTTACTCATTCCTGAACTCCTGGCGTTGACTGATTCATGCGGCACAGCCAACACACACGAAACTCATCTGCCGAGAGGTTGCGGAATATCGGCAGATGGCACCGGGGAAAGAGCTCCTCTCCTCCTCTCCTCTCCTCCTCCTCTCCTCCTCTCCTCCTCTCCTCTCCTCCTCCTCTCGTCCTCTCCTCCTCACGCTCTCCTCCTCTCCTCCTCCTCTCCTCCTCTCCTCCTCCTCTCCTCCTCACCCTCTCCTCCAGTGCTCTCCTCCTCCTCTCCTCCTCTCCTCCTACGCTCTCCTCCTCTCCTCCTTACGCTCTCCTCCTCTCCTCCAGTGCTCTCCTCCTCCTCTCCTCCTCACACTCTCCTCCTCTCCTCCTCTCGTCCTCACGCTCTCCTCCAGTGCTCTCCTCCTCACACTCTCCTCCTCTCCTCCTCTCCTCCTCACACTCTCCTCCTCTCCTCCTCTCCTCCTCACGCTCTCCTCCAGTGCTCTCCTCCTCCTCTCCTCTCCTCCTCTCCTCCTCACACTCTCCTCCAGTGCTCTCCTCCTCTCCTCTCCTCTCCTCCTCGCGACACGCAGAACCTTCGTTGAGACCCACACATCTGGCGCTCCCGTAGCGGTGCCGAGTGCGGGAGGGGGAGGCGGCGTGCGGGGGGGGGGGGGGGCGTGTTATCCACTCTCACACTGTTGTCCTGGCCGCTCTCTCGGCGACTCGTCAAACTAATCGACTTTGAACGAGTGCTTCCCTCAGTCGCAGAGTGCGGCCGGCGGGCGAGAGAAATGCTCTTCATGAGTCAACTGTAAATTAGTGATGGCGGTCCACCTGTTGGTCGCAGCCTCTTGACAGCTGTTGACAACAGCCGGCGAGCAGAGGGGCTCTGTCGTCACTGTGACTAAGCGTCGCAGGAGGCCGATTGAAATGATGCCCTGTTAGCAAGGTTAGAGACATGCAAGGCTGTCTCAGGCTGATAGGGAAAGAGAAAAACCCCCAGGGTCCAGGATATGCAAATCCCTAAGCTAAATTAGTGGGGCCCCTTGGGGTCGAGGGGGGTCAGACAGATAGTGTATATAGCGTAGTGTTTGACCTTCTTGTAGCCCTCCCATATAAATGATTGGAGCCGGGCAAACTTGTACCCTCAGGCTGTCAGCTTACTGTATTCTACCCACGTATCCTGCAAATATGACCACAGGAAACAGGAAATCTAGTTATGTTTAAAACACATTTGAACACAACCCGCTTGATTGCATTATTCCTTTCAAGACAGATAACTATAAAAGGGTATAACTGTTGTATGAAGACAGTGAGGGCAGGGTGATGAGGTAGTACTCCAGCGCAATGAACATCATTGTTCACAAGGGCAGCTGGTATAATCAACCCTAACAAACTCCCAAGGTGTTCTCCAATAGCTCAGAGAGCAGTGCATTGTGGTCTATGGAGCAGAAACAAGGCAGATACAGAGCAGCCAGTCGTGTGTGTGTGTGTGTGTGTGTGTGTGTGCGTGTGTGTGTGCGTGTGATATTTTTACTCAGTATTTATTCATGCCAGAGGGAGGAGGTTTGGGAAATCTCTTGGCATCCATCCGTGAAGGCTGACGTATCCGGGCCATGTTCCTCTTCCACTCTCCCCTCCCCTGCCTCGTCTCTCTCCTCTCCTCTCTCCTCCCCTCTCCCCTCATTTGCTCCTCTCCTCTCCATTCTGTCTGTTCCGGCAAGTGCGGTCACTGTGCCCCCCCCCCACCCCACCCCCCTTCCCGGAGAGACCGTGTGTATCTCAGCGTCGGTGATGCCTGTCAGCTGGCCTGGCCTGCTGGATACGTCCCTCTCCGTGTCACATCCTCGTCTGATTGGACGCCTGACGGCGTGACTCACACACTGCAGGGTAGATAGGACTGCGATGTACTGTAGTGGGAAATGATGGATCACTCCAAAACATGACACACTCCTCTGGGAATAAATGGCCAGATACTATTCTGCATTCTGAGATATTCTGAGTGTTGTGTTTGATTGTGTTGATATTGTATTGATGGATGTCAAGTACAAGCAAAAACCTTGCTTCTAGGTTAGGCAACTGAGTTGTACAATATGTCTCCTTATACTGCACTGACGAACCATATTTGAGCACATTGTTTCTGTTAATTGGCATGCATTCTCTCTCTCTCTCTCTCTCTCTCTCTCTCTCTCTGCAGATGGAGGATGTGATAGCCCGCATGCAAGACGACAAGAATGGAATTCCTATCCGCACGGTTAAAAGTTTTTTATCCAAGATCCCAAGCGTATTTTCAGGTGAAGGCTTGCTTAATATGTTTACCACTTACCCTTAATCATTTCACTTTGCATCTCAGGTTTCAGCAACAAAATAAAGTAGGAAGGGACACCACACGGGAAATAGAAAGCTCATTTGGATCTCTAAGGCTGCAAATTAGCTGTAGAAAATTGCCAGATGGTTATGCGTGGTTATGTTCCGATTCAGGGAATGATATGTTACAATATAGCACTTGGACCTTCGCTCGAATCGTATTCACACAACAGTATGGACAGAGCAAACGATATCTGGGTCTGCTCTGGTTCTGGATACGCTCTGAACACCACATGCTTGTAAACAGTTTTGTGATTGGTCAAAATTTTGGATTGGTCAAAAGTTTGGATTTCTGGAAATCCTTTCGACCTGTAATCGAAAATTGAGCATCAGTGGCGTACATGTATAATAGCGTTGATTGGTCATCTCTGGTTCATATAGCCTACCAATGTTCGGTATATCAACAACATATCCAGTTTGAGCAGGCATCACGACTATGACTAGAGAACAATGTGCTATTGATTGATCCACGACTGCGACTCATCTTCCGATTGTCTATCAAAGATCAGCAGGGCACAACGATGAGTTGTATCGGTCTGTGGGTAACGTACGTTCTCACTGCAAATGAATGCCAAGCGGGCTGAGACCACCCACTGTAGGTGCGGCGTCAGCCTGGTTCATTTGTTCCTGAACCGCGAGCAATTGCTGTGTTCACATGCCGGGGACGCACCTGGGGGCCAACCGGTTGCTCCTGTCCTGATCTGTTTCGTATTGGGTTCTTTATGGGGGAAACCCCAGCTCTACGTGCCGCCCCAATACACACATTGAGGGCCATCCATGTTATGATGTTAATCTATTCCGAGAATAGACTAGACGCAGATTACCTGACAAGTTTTCAGGAGATGTCAAAGGGGGAGAAACCCTTCTGAACACAGAAAACCTACGAAGTACTGCACCAACTTGTGAGCAATTTCGGGGTTCAGTGTCTTGCTCAAGAACACTTCAGAACACTCCAGAAGCTGGAATCGAACCTGGGACCTTGCGATCCCCAGCCTGCCGCTCTACCTCCTGAGCTACATCCCGCCCCATTACACACATTGAGTCCATGTTATGATGTTAATCTATTCCGAGAATAGACCTGTCGCGGATTACCTCACGCATCTCATTAAGCTCTCTCAGAAAGTGGGTCATCGCTGAGGGTGTGAAGATTTGTGGCCGTATTAATGATGTTAATCCATGATTAATCGCGTATGGCTATGCACCAGTACTGCCTCTGACCAATAAGATGGCAGAGCCTTGTGTATTAATCCTGACAGGCGAGCGCTTGGACATATTATGACAAGATTTCAGGAGTCGTCAAAGGGATTGAGAAAGAGAGAGAGAGAGAGGGAGAGAGCGAGAGAGGGAGAGAGATAGAGAGAGAGAGAGGGAGGGAGGGCCGTGGAATATCACGCTCCATCCCTCCTCTCTCTACTCATCATATCTCTCCTTCCTCGTCTCTTATCCACACATCCACCCGAGAGGGAGAGACTCATAATGGCTGCAGAGAGAGAACCTTGTTGTTGAGCAGGGAAGTGAGGCTGCCTCCAGAGCAGAGGATGTAATCTCATAAACACATTTGCTAGAAGGTTACACAACGGGGCCAGGGGTCTTCCACCCAGTCCACCCCTAGGTAGGTGGTTGGGGGTGTCTGTGAGGAGAGCTAGATGTTTTGGGACAGGCAGTTATATGTGTTTTTTTGGTGCTGGGGAGCCAATTAGCCACCCACATGCCTTAATGAAATCTGCATGAGGGAGAAGGCCTAAGCACAAGGAGCTGAAGCGAAAAGAGGCTTCATTAACCTTTAGAGTATTTAACCAGGTCTAGACCCATTTAGATTCAAATCTCTTTTTCAAGAGCGGCCTGATCAAGAATGGCAGCAGTGCAGTTTCATACACACTCACACACTAAAAACAATAGATCAGCTCAAAAGTGCCATACAGTTAAAGTGCAGGGAAGCCATGTCATCCTATTTCAATGAAAACAATTACAATTATCAAGAGTCCGTATCTATATATTTCTATAACATTTCTTTAAATTCATTTAGAGTGACTAGATCCTGGAGTGTAAGTTCATTTTGCAGAAAATGTCTTTTGCCTTTTGTCTTTCCCAATATCCTTTAGTCATTAACTGCATTTACATGCACACTTCTTATTCAATTCAATCCAATTGAAGATATCGGGGCGACTGTTTACATGAGATGTGATCTAATACGTTGTTGTTTATATGCGCCGATGCATGAAATCAGAAAAGCTGTGTGACATGCGCACACAGGCAGGAGTGAGGGAGTTACTATGGTTACGGAAGCTCAAGTCAAAACTTTGCTAATGGATATCTGTTTGTTATTGTGGGACTCTTAATGAAGCGATGGCTTGATAACAGCTGACTCTCCTACTGGATGTTTTGTTGATTTGTTTAAATAGTTTGTTATTCCTTATTTGACTGCCTTCTAGGCGTCCAATAATGTTCAGTTCTGCGTTTGGATTAAAAACAAATGCTCTACTGTGGTCCAGTTCTGCTTGGAAGCAATTTACCCGCAGTAGGCAAGGCAAGGCAAGTTTATTTATATAGCACATTTCAGCCACAGGGCAATTCAAGGTGCTTTACATGAGACATTAAAAGCATTAAAACAAAAAGCAAAACATAATAGACATTTAAAACAAAAAGCATGACAAATTAAAAGCATTAAAACAAAAAGCAAGACATTATAGACATTTAAAACAAAAAGCAGGACAAATAGAATACATGAATAAAAGTTACAGTGCAGTATACTGATAAACATAACTCAGTAGAAGTATGCGCCCTTTGACAGAGAGCATGCGCAGAAAGAACACAGCCAGAGAATAATCTGTTTCATCGTTTACATGATTCGGTTTATGAAAAGGTTTACACCACTCCTCTGCAACCTATTGACATTTCAATCGGTCTGGGTCTTTTTATTCGGATTGAGGTATTTATATGGAGCATTTTTATTCAGTTTGGGTTTTTAAACCTGTTCTAATCAGATTATTAGGCTCCACGTAAAGGTGCCTAGTGTTGTGCACTGTGTTAATCCACACACTCTTCTCCCTCTCTCTCCAGGTTCTGATATTGTACAGTGGATGATCAAAAACCTCAACATTGAAGACCAAGGTAACGTTCTCCTGGATGTCTGTCTTTATGCTGAACGTTAGTCCATGTGAGAAGTTATCCCAGGTTCTGTGAGGAACTAACGAGAGCATATATAACCTCACTAGTTTCACGCTCATGCTATTGGCTGTCATGGTGTTAGCCAGCAGCAGTAGAACAGTAGAACAGAACAGCAGAGCAGTAGAAGCATCATGTGATGGAGGTTGAGGTGTTTCAATGTCGGACAGAAAGTGCAACAGACAAAGTGTTCATCTCTTCTGTAAGCCAGCCTGCAGAACTGGCTGCCATGATGGCCAAGGACAACAAAAGCACAAAGACCCCTTTGTGTGTGTGTGTGTGTGTGTGTGTGTGTGTGTGTGTGTGTGTGTGTGTGTGTGTGTGTGTGTGTGTGTGTGTGTGTTAGTGTGTGTGTGTGTGTGTGTGTGTGAGTGCGCGTATGCATGTCAGTATGGAGAGCTTGATTCACCTGCGTGAATGACATATTGTCCACTTTCTAACACAAAGCTGACTCAACAATCCTTGACAATGTATGTTTGCACGTGTGTGTGTGTGTATGTGTGGGCGCGCTCAGTGTGTGTGTGTGTGTGTGTGGGCGCGGGCAGTGTGTGTGTGTGTGTGTGGGTGTGTGTGTGTATGTGTGGGCGCGCTCAGTGTGTGTGTGTGTGGGCGCGCGCAGTGTGTGTGTGTGTGTGTATGTCTGTGTTTTGTTCTCCAGAAAACACTTCAGCTGAGGGCACAATACATTTATCAAGGCCTCATCTGAATCACAGCTGACAGTAAAAAGAGCAGAGCTGTGATTGGACAATCTGATTGACTCATGGGATTGGTTGATTTGGACGGTCTCTGTCAAAAAAACACAAATCAACCCAGAAAACCAAGCAGAAAGTAATTTCATTTTGAAAAGCCCCACAGTAGATAACGAAGACAGAGCAGTTGAGGGCATATTGTCAAATCAAATCAAACTTTATTTGTATAGCGCATTTCATATACAGAGGCAACACAATGCGCTTTACAGAGATCAATGGGGGGGTGGGAATAGGTCCCACCCCTACATATTCCAGAGGGAGGCAAAAAAACTCAGTTTCAGGCCAGAAAAGTGAGCTGTAAAAATTCTTCCCTGACCTCTCTCAACGAGACGATCGAGCAAGCTCCTGGGGAATGTCTGTTTATTACAGAGCAATAAATATGGGCTAAAGACATAAATATCAGCAGAGTATACAAATAGTGTTCTAGTCATAGCATATTAATTTGGGAACTATCTCCCATGGCTATAGGTCTGCTCCTGGAATTTAATAAGTCTGCTCCTGGAAGTTACTGCTGCTATGGGGTGTGATAAATAACTTTCAACAGCACTTTATGGAAATGCATCCTTTAGGATTTTGGGCTTTTAATAATCCTTACAATAATGAAGACATAGTCCCTCTCCAGACTCAAATATTACGTTGAATCGCTGCATTCCGCATACTACATAATAGAGTCTGTATACTACATAATAGAGTGTATACTACATAATAGAGTCTGTATACTACATACTAGAGTCTGTATACTACATAATAGAGTCTGTATACTACATAATAGAGTCTGGGCCACTTCACCACCCAAGCTGGTGTTCTGAGGGCGTGTCAACGGTTCAAAATTGAAAGAGTGACGGGTCATAGCCCAGGTTAGATGGGCGGGGCATGTCTATGGGTGGAAACGCCTGATCGCGAAAGTCGTTACTGATTGGTGTTGCAGGGATTCCTGTGGAACCAATGAATTGCCAGGATTTGAGCACCAGATTTTTGCATGAGTGTCCCAGACCCATAGAGAGGTCTGCAGCATGCAGTAACATAGTTAGCGTAGCTAATGTAGTGGATCAGCGAAAGAACTCTCCTGGGTCTCATTGAGACTAATGAAGACTAATGAAGACATAATGGGTTTCTTTTTTTTTCTTTTTTTTAATTTGGAGGTTTGACAATGGTGTAAATGGTCAGAATATTTTCTCCAGAGAGGGAGAAGTGTGTGAATATGTGTGTGTGTGTGTGTGTGTGTGTGTGTGTGTGTTTGTGTGTGTGTGTTTGTGTGTGTGTGTGTGTGTTTGTGTGTGTGTGTGTGTGTGTGTTTGTGTGAGTGGGTGTGTGCACGCAGAGAAAGCCGGCACTGCAAGGCGACAGTGGGAATATTAAGTATACTGAGGTGTAAATGGAACGTGTGTGTGTGTGTGTGTGTGTGTGCTCTCCAGTGGAGGCCCTTCACCTGGGCACCCTGATGGCAGCGCACGGCTACTTCTTCCCCATCTCAGACCATGTCCTCACACTCAAAGACGACGGCACTTTCTACAGGTTTCAGGTACGACCGGCCAATAAATCCCAATGACACGTGCATAGATACTCTATACAGTACATCAGACCTGAGTTACTATTGGCAAATACTGGGATGGGCTTGTATTTGTCTTAACCAGTGCAACACAACCAATGGACCAGTCCATTAAGTTCCACATAACAGACAAATCAAATCAAACACACCCTCAGTTATTTTGATTCAAGGTTCCTTTATTCATCACATTTACCGTAATGTACGGTGTACAGTCACAGTGAAATATCACATTTACCGTAATGTACGGTGTACAGTCACAGTGAAATGTTGCCGACCGAAGATTATGCTCAATACAGATAAACTCCAATACTCAATTTACAAATTGCACAAGAAGCACCATTTCTATACTGTATAAAGATTAAGATAAGATAGATACTGGTCTGGATGGATTATGTACATGCTACTGTATATACTGTATATGGATATAAATAAATACATAAATAAATACATAAATAAATACATAAATAAATGAATACATAAATAAATAACCCGGAGGGTGCATGGGTGTGTTATGTACATGCTGTATACTGTAGCTATATAATTATTATATATAATAAATAATCTCAGGGGGTGGTGAGGTTTATTGAAATGTGCATGTGATTATGTTATATACACTAGATATTCTGATCCACTAGTTATAGTGGTACTGTACATACAGTGTAGTGGTACTATACGTAAGATAGTTATTCAGGTGGAAAGAAGCTCTTCCTGCGTCTCTCCGTGCTCGCCGTGTGTGCAATATTTTCCCCGACCGTAGCTCTACTACATGTACAGTAGCTCTATATAAACCTCACATCTAACCTGACCCGATCCTTACAGTACCGCCAAAGAGGGAGTACGATCCATGTATCTTTGAGCGCTTACCCAAAGCCGCCTACTTGCTTTTGATTTGACACATCATCCATTGACGTGGCTCTATGTTTTACTGTGGTCACTAAAGTCTGGCGCTCAAGGGTGTAACAGCTGTCCTGAGCCAGGATAAGAAGCTGTAGCTACAGGGGCTCTTCACATGAGCTCTGCAGCGATATTACAACACTGTTACTGAGCACAGTAACCAAGCGCTGTACCTGCCTTGTCTTTCTTCCTCCGCTTCTCTCTCTCTCGCTCTTTCCTCCTCTCTCTCTCTCTCTCTCTCTCTCTCTCTCTCTCTCTTCTCTCTCTTTCTTTGTGTCTCTCTCCTCAGACTCCCTACTTCTGGCCTTCAAACTGCTGGGAACCAGAGAACACAGATTATGGTGAGTTCCCTACGGCGGCGACGCTCGCACGACAGCCGCATGCAAGTGGAATGGAGGGGAATACTTTTCCCACCTGTCAATCACGCGGAGAATAATAACCAATAAGGTTGCTTGATTTCTTAAGACCACGCCTCTGATGTCCCACAAACAAAGCGTGTTCCGCGTTGTGTTCATAGATAAGACATTAGTTTGAAGAAAATGGTTCTTATAGCATACTGAAAACCGGCCTGCAGGCTGCTGTATAAGAAATATAATATACGTTATAAGAAAACAAGCTACATGATACTCCACCACTCCCTCCACACATCAGTTTACAGCAGCACCAACACAAAAAGATACAAAGCTACAGTAGTAACGTTAGGTTGATGTACAGTAGCTAATTAGCTAATAGTTAACATATCATTCTCACTTATTTTCTAAGAATGGATGTCAATGACTTACTCACCCTGCTTTACATGTGCAGTAAGACTCCATGATTTTGTCCTGATGAGTTTCAATCTGGAGTTTGTGATGCGTCTATGCCGTGCTCACCTAGCATCAACTAATGTGTTGTCACCTGCTCCGCCCGAAAATCCAAATGTCATGGATATATCCTTGTGTAATAGTTCAGACCTTTCTGTAGAACTCTCTTAGACAAAGCAGTGGCATTTGGCATAATAGTGGCATTAACATTCAGCAATATTGTCTGGAATCCTTGAGAGAATCATCAGGCATGTGCTGCTCAGTAAACATTTTATTAACTTAGCTTGTGGGGCATAGCAACAGTAACTGGGGGGCGGGACTTCCTGAATAGGAAAGGTCTATGGGAGGGGGGTGGAGTGAGGATGCTTGTCATTCTATTCCACAATGGGAGGCTGTTGTTTGCATTGTGTAGAAACATAAGGATTCCAGATACAGTAGATAGCATAGGGAGATTGTACAGTATAAACATTGCTAGCGTACCGGTGTACCAAAATGCATAGCGGTCCTTATTCGGCACGTCGGTGGCTTGCAGCTCTGCCCCCCCTCCCAACCCCCCCGCTATACATATGGAGGAGAACAGATGTGTGAAGTTTTTATTTTTTATTTAAGTAATAACAACAAAAGCGGAGAGGGAGAGAGAGAAAGAGAGAATATGTTATTACATTCATAATTAAAGGACAGGTTCGGAATTAAGCATTATAAGTCATGTTATACAGTAAGGTTATTTACGATCATATACAAGGGCCGATATCAAAGTTTCGTCAAACGGTGCTCTCTCGAGATATAGCCCGTCGCCGCTAAAACAATCAATGGATCCATAGGTGCATAGACACAATCTACTTCAAAGACAGGAAACTCACCGAGTGGTCACTGGTGTCCGTTGATGTTCTGACCAAAAAATCGCCACAAAGTATGCTTCCGATCGGGTTTTATTGATCATGTTATATCCATTGATTTGTATTGAGAACAAAGCCAAAGTGTTTTTGAAGGATTTTGTCTAGATGCAACTATGGATCCATTGAGTGTGTTAGCGGTGACAGGCTATATCTCGAGAGTGCACCGTTTAATGAAACTTTGATATCAGCCGTTGTATATGATCATAAATAACCTTACGACATGGCTTATTATGCTAAATTCCAAACCTGCCCTTTAAGTGAATTATATTAGCAGTTAAGTGAGCATTATGATGAGTTAGAACATGATATGGATGTGACATACAGTAAATCTCTTGAATCTTGAATGATGAAATTACCTCAGGGCCAGCCTGATCCTCCGACCGAGGAGGCAGAGGCCCAAGGAGCAGAGCAGGGACCTGTATGTCTATGGCTTTACCAGAAATAACACAAAGCAGTTAACTTACAATCACATTTGAAGATAAACAACCTAAAAAAAACATAGCATAATGTAAAACAGTGTAAATAAAAAAAAAAATAAAAAAAAAATTGGTCTTTCTTTGGGGAGGAAGACTATGCTGTCAACTCTAGATGAGCT
>NC_140235.1:2950883-2965883 GCF_949987555.1 Borostomias antarcticus
GCATGCCTCTGAGCAGCATAATCAATTTTATTTCTGATTCCACAGCAAGGTTGTCAAGTCACTTAGCCTTGTAGCTCCTGGAGGGGGCCCCTTCAATTACAGTCTGATTCCCACTGGCTCATCTACTACTTATGTCGGTAGCGCCTACACATTTACATTTTACTGGAACGGAGGTGTGACACCGCAAAACGTACCAGGATTATTCCTAATCTGGCATGGAAATACAGTGCTTCCTTCAAATCAAATCCTTTATTCAACCAGATTGGCAGCATTGAGATTAACATCTCATTTTCAAGAGAGATCTGGCCAAGAAGGCAGCAGAAACAAAGTTACAGCAAGAAAATAAACATAACAACAATACAGAGAGACATACTTTCACAGCAAGAATCAGTTGTAGGGCAAGTTATCAAACACAGTTGCACTGACCAAGAGAACGGGGTTCATAGTCTTTTAAAATGGATTTAAATTCACCGAGTGTAATCAATCCTGGCAATTTCAGGTTCTTTTGCAACTCATTCCACGTCGATGGAGCAGCATATTTAAAAGCCTTTTTTTCCTAGTTCAGTTTTCATTCTGGGAACAACCATCTGAAGAGCATCTTGGGAGCAAAGGGCATGCTGGTTTTGCTTTCTGCACAACAGAACTCCTTATTAGCTGGGAAATCAGGAAGCTTTGGGATGAATGTAAAGAATCTCTCTCTCTCTCTCTTCCTCTCTCTCTCTCTCCGTCGTTCCTCAGCCGGGGTGTGTGAACACGACAGAAGTGGACATTAAGAAGTCCTCCCGGATGAAAAACCCCCACAAGACACGAAAGGTGCAGTCTCTCTATTAACTCTCTGCCTCCACATCCACTTATTTAAATGAGACAGCACAGACAAATATGTTCTCTCACAGGAACACCGAAACACACTCAGAAACACGCTTCTCAACCAGCCAGATAAATGCACCTGACTGCTGTTTGACTCTGACTGGGCAGGGTGTGCTTGTTTCGCCTCCCCAGTCTGTATACGGGCTGCAGAATGATGTCCGCACTCACAGCCCCACCCACACCCCGGCCCCAGAGGCAAAGCCGCCCACAGAAGAGGAACTGCAGGACAAGGTGGGTGCAGTAGGGGGCGCTCTTACGTCTGGTTGGAAAGGGGGGCATCAAAATGCTATTTAACTAATGCAGGGGTCCGGTGGCGGCTCCTGTCAAATCTCCCAAGAAGGGCAATTGCGATGAGGGTTAATGTTTTTTTTAATTGTATTTATTTTTTTATTTTTTTATTTTTTTATTTTATTTTTTTATTTATTTATATTATTTTTATTTATTTATTTATTATCAGCACATAATAACAAACATTTAAATAAATACATAAATACATAAATACACAAATCAATCAATCAATCAATGTAAATATGCCAGATTTAGCCACCAGGCTAATTTTCATCTGTAGTCCCTTGTCAGGTTGATGGCAATGAAATGTGACCTGTTCAACAGGTAAATTAACCTTAATCAGCTACAGTTGCTTGACATTGTCACATTGTTTTGAACAATTTGCTTTTTCTGGTCATCTTGTGTAGAAATACCACCAGTAACCAGATTTTCCCTTAGTGTACATAGTCTACGGTAGGCTACAGTATTTGTGGACAGCTCGTTCATTGTCAGTCTTGAATAATGTTTGGCTCTACGATGAATGAACATGAATGAAAAAGGAATTTGAACATTCCACAGTGATCATCAGTAATATGGGCTTCTGCCATTTATCATTTCACCTTCAAAGACACATTTGGATGTAAAGGCAACTACTTTAGCATTAACGGAAAATACATTGACTCTTAATCATCTGGTTCAGTTATCACACAGGCCTCCATTTTATTTAGGTGCAGCAAATCCAGAATAAAGAGCAGTGGCACTGGGCCTGATAATGTGCAATGGATCAAACTATTTAGGCTACTTATTCCATTTACATCTAGAAGTGTGAGTATTTGTTGTGTAGGCTACTTTTATCTTTCTATTTCATTTGATTGGACATCTGACCACATGCATCTTTAATGTTTCATTCTTTTTCACCTTCTCAGAGAAATGATGCATGTCTATGATAGCTTCCTGTAGATGTCCATGCAGTCTTTCAGTGAGTTTTTCAGTGATTTAGTAAACGCCTACACTGACGGTGATAAAAAAAAACGACCTACACATGACCTACTGTACACACACACAATTTAAGCATATAATCCAAATAATTAATGACTGAATTGAGTTCAACCTGCTCTTAGCGCTAGCCGTGATGAATGTGACTAGCTTGGCGCCAGCTGTGTTATTGTACATACTGTATGACGTAAACACGTTAGTGCAAAAGCACCTCCGGAAAACATACAGATGGCATTACAGGGCCTACAGTACGGAAAAAAAGATTTCACATGTACAGTAAGTCTGTCAAAACAACCTGGACGATTTTCAACCAGACGGAAATCGTCCAAAAGGCCTGGTTTTCCACAGAACACGACTCGACACTGATTGGTCAATGATATTCAGAAGCAGGACAAACGAGAAGCTAACACCGGTAGAACGGGCTAGAAAAAAATCCCTCTTTCTTTTCCCATTGGTGCTGCATCGCCCACATTGCCCTAAAGAACCAGAGGTCCGAATTTCTAATTCCTGCAGGTTATCAGCGCTGAAAGTGACACATGGACAGCCATGCTGAGAAAGTTGTTCTCTTCCAACATTTCAGATCACCTTTTGGCAAGTGCAATTAGACCGGCATCGACTGAAAATGTCCAAGGTGGCCGAGAGGTGAGCGAGGTTCGCTGGGTCCTTATCCAGTCGCCCATTGATCCATTGTTGAACCCTTGAAAGCCTAATGTTGCATGTAATTACGAGCTTAAGCAACCGTGATGTCTGCTTGGCCCGGCGGACACACACGCCAGCACACACGCCAGAACGCACTGGAGCAAAGTGACCGTTTGTCATTTCCTATTCAGCAAGGTTACTCCTGTAGGAGTGTGCGTTACCTCGCCTGATTGCAGTCGCTATATACTATTAAATTGCTTTTCTTCTCCGAGGTCAGAGAGCTACATTATGCTGTTTACACTACTGTGAGTCCCTCCTGACTCTGAAAACGCAAGGTCATACAACACCTTTCCAGACGGAGTTAGAGCGTAGTGCAGAGCAGCGCTAGTGCTGACGAGGCTACTGTTGTGAACGTAGATTTGTGATTCCTCTTCTGTGCTTCGTTCCCAGTCTTTTAGGATACACGGAGCAGTATGTGGAGTACGACCCCTTCCTCACCCCACCAGACCCCTCCAACCTCTGGATCACAGATGACACCACCGTCTGGGAGCTGGAGGCCAGGTGTGTGTGTGTGTGTGTGTGTGTGTGTGTGTGTGATAGAGAGACACGTAAGGGTGTATATGAGAGAGAAACATCAGATTTTGTATGCATGTACCTCACACTTATGGACCATACATGGACCATATGGACCATAGTGTTAACACTGTAAAGGGGGAAACTGCTTTTAAATGTGCTGCCCTTTCTGATTGGAACGCCCTCCAAAAGGACTTAAAACTCCCTGAACTGATCTCACACGATGCCTTAAAAGGGTTAACCCTTTTAACCCTGAAAGTACAGTGACAACATTTTGAATATTAATTGAATTTTCCCTATAATACTAGAAAGCGCAGTTTCTCAGCTTTCAGCAAGTGTTGGAGTGAGGAATTTTTTAGATTTGTTAGATATTTTTTTAATATTATTAAATATTTGTTAGATATTTTTAAAATGTTGCCGGTGACGTGGTCGTATCGAAGGGTTAAGGAAATCCTTAAGGATTTGGAGCTTGAAAGTGTCTCTGTCCCTAAACTCTATACTGCCTACGCACTCCTGAAACTTCCTATCCGTGTTTTATTGTTGTTGTGTACGTATGAAACCTGGGGCCTCATTTATCATTGAGGTACGCCTTCTTTTACACGGTCTTTTTCGCGATTTCAGGCGTACGCCATTTGCCCCCCCCACATTGCGATTTATCAAGCCGATAAAAGGGCGGAAATTTAGTCGCCTTTCTCCGCGCTTTTGTACGACACCTCTCAAGTTGTCGTACCGATTTACACGGTGTTCTACGCCCTCTTTGAACACAGGGGGAACTGGCGACGCAGGTGGTGCGTCGGTGAATTACTATGTTTGACGGAGAGAATAAGAGCGACAGTTCATGAACGCACAATCATGTAGGCTACTAGGCCAATTCAGCACCAACATATATCGCAATGCAAGATTAGACGTGTCCTCTAACCGGCTCATTCATGGTCCGATATGGATTTGTTCCCCAAACTGAACCTATGCGCTGTCCAAAACCTTTCCGCGCTATATGTCACACACCTAATGCAGGCACTCCATCAAACGGCAATAATTGACCAATTAGATTGTCATTAATATGTGATCATGTGGACCTGTTTGCTCTTTGGTAAGCATATAAATGACAGTCCTCCTGTGCGTAATGCGAGCCTAAATGAATCCGGCGCTACTCGGCCTACTGGCCGAGATAGAACTCCAAAGAGGTGACGGCGATGGCGACTGCACCCACATAAGGGCACCATCAGTGAATGAATACGTCTATGTGAATCGCTAGCACACTAGAAATACCCAAATCATATGTGACATGCTCATCACAAGTGTAGTGGCACGGTGGCCTGGCTCCACGCATGACTCATTCATCCTGGCGCACAGCAGGGGCTAGACTGGAGGCAGGCGCTGCGCGTGACGGCTGGCTTGTTGGTGTGTCCATAGCCAAGATACATATTCTTTGTCTTATTTACTTTTAATCTTTATTAGCATTTTCCATCCATACAACGACAATACAATAAAACATAAAAACCTACAATAACAGCTTATGGGTACATCCATCCATGCAGCTTTTTTTTCTTACTCAAATATGACAATTTTAATATTAGTGGTATCATCACACTTCCTTCTATAATCCATCAATTTTTCCCATCTCCCTTCAAACTTTCCTTCCTGCATCCTCAATGCATGCGTGAACCTCTCCCTAACATACATCTCCTCCACAACACCCAGCCACTGCTCCTTGGTTGGGCGTTCCACCTTATACCAAGCCCTCGTTATTGTCTTTTTACTAGCAACCAATAGTACTTTCACTAGGTATCTGTCCCCTCCTTGTACATCATCCCGTGTTATGTTTGCCAAGATATATATTCAAAGCTGATAAGAAGGTGGAGGTCGTGGCGCTGGAGGTGGAGGCTACAACTCGCGGGGGCACGACCGTCAGGTCAAGGACCACTGCAGACTCCCCCTCCTCTGAGTCCGACCCCACGTCAGAGTCTGGAGAAACAATTTCAATCATTTTCTTTGAGTTTGTCTGTGAACTTGATTATGCATTAAACATTTCATTGTGCAGCCATATTCATTTGATATGTTTTTCTGTTGGCAGTCAAATAAATGCTGTGATTTACCGGGTGATTTAGATGAGTCTTAATTTCCCAGAGGGGAAAATGTTTAATGTGTTCTAACATTATGAAGTGGTCATCTGCGTTATTGTTCCCTGTTTTTGGTCCTAATTTAATCATAGCCTACCACAGAATGTTTGCTTTCCTCACAGCCACATGTTACAGTATGTCCGTGTATGCCAAATCCTAGATGCACAAAACGTAGCTAAAGTAGGCTACTAAGCTGTAGGAGCAAACAGACAAAGGTAGGCTATTAATACCTTCCGAAGAGGATTGTCTTCCTCGCGTGGACCTCACCAACTAGCACATGCACCTCCGTCTCCGAGAAGTTCCTCTTCTTAGCTCTTCGTTCCATGTTTCATTGTCCCGCCTGGGTGCTCCACGCTACCTTTTTAAGCCGGTTCCTTCCGGGAAACCACGTTTGGCCACTCATGGTTTTGACCATATATGGTTGGATTAGGGCGTGGCGAGGGCGGAACACGGGGCGCGTGCGCGTACGCTCTCTTCCCCGCCAGTCTCGGATTTCTCGTGCAGAAAAGGGCGTACGACCTTTTTGATAGATCCGAAAAGCGTGTATATATTCTCGTCGTACGCTCGATTTCGCATTTTCCGCGTTTTCGTCGTACGCCCTCTTTTACACCGGAATTTACACGCTCTTTGATAAATGAGGCCCCTGGATGGTTATGTGTTTTATTGTTGTTCTGTATGTATGAAACCTGGATGGTTGTGTGTTTTATTGTTGTTGTGTGTATGAAACCTGGATGGTTATGTGTTTTTATTGTTGTTCTGTGTGTATGAAACCTGGATGGTTGTGTGTTTTTATTGTTGTTGTGTGTGTATGAAACCTGGATGGTTATGTGTTTTATTGTTGTTGTGTATGTATGAAACCTGGATGGTTGTGTGTTTTTATTGTGTGCTGCCCTCTTGGCCAGGTCACTCTTGAAAAAGACACTTCCTTTAATCTCAACGAGTTTTATCTGGTTAAATAAAGATTCAATAAAAAAACAAAACATCATCAGCCCCTGGTCCTACAGTTTTACAGTACATGTTATCAAGAAAGCTTTCTAGATTGTTCTTGCTCTCCTTGAGGTTGTCAAGGTGAAATGCAGGGGTTTGCAGGGGTTTGCGTCCCAGATAAATGATTTGATTGTGTGTCCCAGTAAGGAGCAGGTCAGAAGAGGATGATTTAACTGTGTGTGTTCTAGGAGCCAGGTCGGAAGAGGATGATTTAACTGTGTGTGTTCTAGGAGCCAGGTCAGAAGAGGATGATTTAACTGTGTGTGTTCTAGGAGCCAGGTCAGAAGAGGATGATTTAACTGTGTGTGTTCTAGTACGGAGCAGGTCAGAAGAGGATGATTTAACTGTGTGTGTTCTAGTAAGGAGCCGGGTCAGAAGAGGATGATTTAACTGTGTGTTCTAGGAGCCAGGTCAGAAGAGGATGATTTAACTGTGTGTTTTCTAGGAGCCAGGTCAGAAGAGGATGATTTAACTGTGTGTGTTCTAGTAAGGAGCAGGTCAGAAGAGGATGATTTAACTGTGTGTGTTCTAGTAAGGAACCAGATCAGAAGAGGATGATTTAACTGTGTGTGTTCTAGTAAGGAACCAGATCAGAAGAGGATGATTTAACTGTGTGTGTTCTAGTAAGGAACCAGATCAGAAGAGGATGATTTAACTGTGTGTGTTCTAGGAGCCAGGTCAGAAGAGGATGATTTAACTGTGTGTGTTCTAGTAAGGAGCCAGGTCAGAAGAGGATGATTCAGAAGAGGATGATTTAACTGTGTGTGTGTTCTAGTAAGGAGCCAGGTCAGAAGAGGATGATTTAACTGTGTGTGTGTTCTAGTAGCCAGGTCAGAAGAGGATGATTTAACTGTGTGTGTGTTCTAGTAAGGAGCCAGGTCAGAAGAGGATGATTTAACTGTGTGTGTTCTAGTAAGGAACCAGGGCAGCAGAGGATGATTTAACTGTGTGTGTTCTAGTAAGGAACCAGGTCAGAAGAGGATGATTTAACTGTGTGTGTTCTAGTAAGGAGCTGGGTCAGAAGAGGATGATTTAACTGTGTGTGTTCTAGTAAGGAGCAGGTCAGAAGAGGATTGTTTGTTTGTTTGTTTATTAGGATCTCTTTTAGCCATCGGCTAGTCTTCCAAGAGTCCTCAACTAAAACATACAGTACAATACAATAATGCAGAAGATACTACAATTCATAAATATAATTCAAGAAAAAATAAGAAAAGAAAGAAACATGATAGTAAATACAATAATAACAGTAAAATACAATAGTTCAAAAACACAGCTACTTACGAAATCCCACATCTAAAATAATTGTAACAAAACATTTGTAAATTGTTATCAAAAGAAGTTCAAAGAAGGAAAATACAGCACTATGGTCAGTGCAATGAATTCCACATGATCACCATCCTATATGTATGATGGATGATTTAACTGTGTGTGTTCTAGTAAGGAGCCAGGTCAGAAGAGGATGATTTAACTGTGTGTTTTAGGAGCCAGGTCAGAAGAGGATGATTTAACTGTGTGTGTTCTAGTAAGGAGCCAGGTCAGAAGAGGATGATTTAACTGTGTGTTTTAGGAGCCAGGTCAGAAGAGGATGATTTAACTGTGTGTGTGTTCTAGTAAGGAGCCGGGTCAGAAGAGGATGATTTAACTGTGTGTGTTCTAGTAAGGAGCCAGGTCAGAAGAGGATGATTTAACTGTGTGTGTTCTAGTAAGGAACCGGGTCAGAAGAGGATGATTTAACTGTGTGTGTTCTAGTAAGGAGCCAGGTCAGAAGAGGATGATTTAACTGTGTGTGTTCTAGTAAGGAACCAGGTCAGAAGAGGATGATTTAACTGTGTGTGGTGTGTGTTTTAGGAGCCAGGTCAGAAGAGGATGATTTGACTGTGTGTGTGTTCTAGTAAGGAGCCAGGTCAGAAGAGGATGATTTAACTGTGTGTGTGTTCTAGTAAGGAACCAGGTCAGAAGAGGATGATTTGACTGTGTGTGTGTTCTAGTAAGGAGCCAGGTCAGAAGAGGATGATTTAACTGTGTGTGTGTTCTAGTAAGGAGCCAGGTCAGAAGAGGATGATTTAACTGTGTGTGTGTTCTAGTAAGGAACCAGGTCAGAAGAGGATGATTTAACTGTGTGTGTTCTAGGAGCCAGGTCAGAAGAGGATGATTTAACTGTGTGTGTGTTCTAGTAAGGAGCCAGGTCAGAAGAGGATGATTTAACTGTGTGTGTGTTCTAGTAGCCAGGTCAGAAGAGGATGATTTAACTGTGTGTGTTCTAGTAAGGAGCCAGGTCAGAAGAGGATGATTTAACTGTGTGTGTTCTAGGAGCCAGGTCAGAAGAGGATGATTTAACTGTGTGTGTGTTCTAGTAGCCAGGTCAGAAGAGGATGATTTAACTGTGTGTGTGTTCTAGTAAGGAGCCAGGTCAGAAGAGGATGATTTAACTGTGTGTGTTCTAGTAAGGAGCCAGATCAGAAGAGGATGATTTAACTGTGTGTGTGTTCTAGTAAGGAGCCAGGTCAGAAGAGGATGATTCAGAAGAGGATGATTTAACTGTGTGTGTGTGTTCTAGTAAGGAGCCAGGTCAGAAGAGGATGATTTAACTGTGTGTGTGTGTTCTAGTAAGGAGCCAGGTCAGAAGAGGATGATTTAACTGTGTGTGTTCTAGGAGCCAGGTCAGAAGAGGATGATTTAACTGTGTGTGTGTTCTAGTAAGGAGCCGGGTCAGAAGAGGATGATTTAACTGTGTGTGTTCTAGTAAGGAACCAGGTCAGCAGAGGATGATTTAACTGTGTGTGTTCTAGTAAGGAGCCAGGTCAGCAGAGGATGATTTAACTGTGTGTGTGTGTGTGTTCTAGTAAGGAACCGGGTCAGCAGAGGGTGAAGAGGTGGGCGTTCGGCATCAACGAGGTGCTGAAAGACCCAGTGGGCCGCGAGCAGTTCCTCAAATTCCTGGAGTCTGAGTTCAGCTCAGAGAACCTGAGGTGCACGCTCACATACACACACACACACACACACACACACACACACACACACACACACACACACACACACACACACACACACACACACACACACACACACATACATATACACACGCACATACACACACACACTCGATGCACACACGCACACACACACACACACACAAACACATACACTCATACATGCTCACACTCTCAAAAATGCACACACACACAGCAAGCAAGCGCATTGATTTGTGTGATACGCCCTCTGCTGGTGAATGAACAGTATGTCTCTTCTTGCCTGGAGGAAATGTTGAGACCGAGACAGCCATTCTCAATGGAGACAGAGAGAGTCATTATAATCTACTTAAAGTTGCAGATTGAATTTCTTACCTAATAGACTACATTAATGTCCCTGTGAATAGATTATGGAAATAGCATTCACAACAGATGGTCACAATAAAGAGCAAAAATAGTATTCATAATACAGAAATACACAAGTCAGGGGGTAGGGTTATAGGGTTGAGTGCTACAGCATGTGACCTAGGTGTCTCAGTCCCATCTTGAGGGCTTAGGAGGTGTCTCTAACCCCGCCCTGTTTGTGGGTGTGGCCAGGTTCTGGTTGGCGGTCCAGGAGCTGAAGAAGCGGCCAATCAGAGAGGTACCGACGCGGGTGCAGGAGATCTGGGCGGAGTTCCTGGCTCCCGGCGCTCCCAGTGCCATCAACGTGGACTCCAAGAGCTACGACAAGACCACCCAGAATGTCAAAGACCCCGGACGCTATGCCTTCGAGGATGCGCAGGTAACTGTATGGACGCTGCGCAGGTAACAGTATGGAGGATGCGCAGGTAACAATATGGAGGATGCGTAGGTAACAGTATGGAGGATGCGCAGGTAACAGTATGGAGGATGCGCAGGTAACAGTATGGAGGATGCGCAGGTAACAGGATGGAGGCTGCGCAGGTAACAGTATGGAGGATGCGCAGGTAACAGTATGGAGGATGTGCAGGTAACAGTATGGAGGCTGCGCAGGTAACAGTATGGAGGCTGTGCAGGTAACAGTATGGAGGCTGTGCAGGTAACAGTATGGAGGATGCGCAGGTAACAGTGTGGAGGATGCGCAGGTAACAGTATGGAGGATGCGCAGGTAACAGTATGGAGGATGCGCAGGTAACAGTATGGAGGATGCGCAGGTAACAGTATGGAGGATGCGCAGGTAACAGTATGGAGGATGCGCAGGTAACAGTATGGAGGATGTGCAGGTAACAGTATGGAGGCTGCGCAGGTAACAGTATGGAGGCTGTGCAGGTAACAGTATGGAGGCTGTGCAGGTAACAGTATGGAGGATGCGCAGGTAACAGTGTGGAGGATGCGCAGGTAACAGTATGGAGGATGCGCAGGTAACAGTATGGAGGATGCGCAGGTAACAGTATGGAGGATGCGCAGGTAACAGTATGGAGGATGCGCAGGTAACAGTATGGAGGATGCGCAGGTAACAGGATGGTCCAACCCCACGGTATCAGGCCTAGAACGGCTAAGATAAACCCAATGAATACCAACCAGCCTTCCTGAACACTATCTTTCACCTGGTTCATAAGTCTGCATAGTTTTTAACTATTCACCTGGATTAGGTCAACACTAGCTTACTGTTTATGTAGTAAAAACATCTACAGCTTGTAGGATTGTAAGACAAGCAATTAATAAAATTCTGTCGGATCAAGAAAAAACATGCAGTTTGGAGCTCTGATACTGCCTCCTCCCATAGAGGTGTGGCCACACCTGGTCCAATCAGTGAGAGCATGTGTGCTGAGAATGGATAGATAGACAGATACACAGATAGACACACAGACAGACAGACAGACACACAGACAGACAGACAGACAGACAGACAGACAGACAGACAGACAGATAGATAGATAGATAGATAGATAGATAGATAGATAGACAGAGACAGACAGACAGACAGACAGACAGACAGACAGATAGATAGATAGATAGATAGATAGATAGATAGATAGATAGATAGATAGATAGATAGATAGAAGCACTCAGCAGAACAGGCTCATAGAGAATGTAGAGTAAACGAGGTGTAGCCGCTAAGCAGAGGTGGGGAGACAGAAAGACAAGAGCCAAGAGTAAAAACGGGGTGGGGTTGGCTGGATAGGGACAGCTGGTGACAGTGTTGCTACTGTCTAGTTACTGGTGCTTCAATACAACGCAGTTATATAAACTCAGTCGGATGGAGACGTTTTTCTAAGGCCTTATTTGGGCATGTGGGCGTATCCAAACTGCTCCAAGCAGGCCGGGCTTCAGACACCAGACGGAATTGACTCTTGGAGCCGCAGGTGATGGAGTTTCTGAGCAACACATCGTAACGTTAAGTACGTGTGTGTCTGTGTGCCCTCAACTCCCCAGGCACGGTATTTAAGTAGTACCTGTCTCCAACTCTCATTTCCCCAGGTACAGTATTTAAGTAGTACCTGTCTCTAACACTCATTCCCCCAGGTACAGTATTTAAGCGTTACTGTACCTGTGTGTTTAACCCTCACCTCCATTTTGACAAGCAGCTGTTTGTGTTGTTTGACAGGAGCACATCTACAAGCTGATGAAGAGCGACTCCTACAGCCGCTTCATCCGTTCCAGTGCCTACCAAGAGCTGCTCCAGGCAAAGAAGAAGGTACTGTAAAGATGGCCGCCCCGGTCCACTACCCACAATGCTCTCTGTTGAGGACACCTTCGGCGTCCGCCCTGATTCAGTGTGCCACCCTGAGGGAAAGACAGGAGGGGTAGTTCCGACTGGCGTCGCTGCATCGCTCGATAGTTTTTCCTTCCACCCTAACTCGCCCTTTACCGGGTTCGGTCTCGGGTCCTCTGACTTACAAACACGTGACCTCTCATAAACGCCGCTTTAGCTGGCTGCACTGCCGAAAAGCCGCCAATTCGATGGCGATGGCGGCCTGTGTTTACGTATTACGAGGTGAGTTCAACTCATTTACTGTAGGACACAGGGTATTGTTGGTCTCTCCTAGCTGGGCCAGAACAAACCATACAGCTGGTGTCTCCAGCAGTGGGGGGACAACAAGAGCTACGTCTTCACATGTAAAGAGCACGCTTCATGCTTTTTGAGTTCTTAGAAACAGTTGTGCTGAAAAGGAAATCCATGTTACAGCTCGTTCATTATTTTTCTATCATTTGCAAACCGCTGATCACGATTGATTTGCGTTAAGTACTGTATCACCATTTTCATCGCGAAGACATCAGTGTATTCTTGTTTTTATTCTTATTTATTTACTATCGTCTCTGTTTTCACTGTCAACATCCTCCATTGCTTCACTTCACTTTTGGATTCAGCTGTTCTTGTTTTCTGGCCTCCTTTCTTTTTGTTGTCATCTGTCATTCCATCAAGTATGGAGGGATTCAGGACCGCGGAACGTCCTCTGACAAATTCCCTCGGAACCTGGTAAGTGGGCGTGTCTCGTCCTGGTGGACCCAACCAGCCAATCAGATAAAGCATGTCCCACGGCTGCATTGCTACCTTTCAGTAATACTAGTTCTGATACCCGAGCAATCAGTAATTTAGTCCAATATATGCTCGGCTGCCACCCCCCCAGAACCCGAGATACAGGTATCGGAATGGGGCACCATACAGAATGGGGAAATGTCCAACTGAATTAGTGGTGAATGGTCGGTTATTCTCTGTGCTTAGAACGACACTAATGGGCTGCAAACTGCTAAAACGCACTTTGCTAGAAGTAAGCCGAGAGTAATCTAATGATGCCCGTCTCTTGATATATCGGCTATTTTACTATTTTACGACCGCTAGATCGACCAGAAGACATTTTCATGCTACTGTTCTGATCGCTAACGTTGTTAGCATAAGTGAATGGAGTAGAACATGGTGAAGGTTAACATCACTGCTAAGTCCTGTCTGAATGGTTTGGTTTGTACTGTAGTTACTATTGTACAGGGTGGACAATAGAACACACTCATTTTAAGTAGAGCATAGCGGACATGTTGTGTTTGGCTAACATTAGAAAGACACAGGCGAATAGACGTGCCAAATATGAATGCTATCATGTCAACGGTGTCCAAGGAGCCAAATACGCAGATACTGTACAAACACTTCTTTGTTGGGTAAGATGCTACTGCAGCTGTAAAACTAAACTAACATCTTTGATTTACAACTTTGATATAGTCCCAACCAAATACTTTCTCTATATTTCAGAAATCATAAAACTTGATTATGTTTAACACAGATGACATGCCAAGTGATACTGTGAATTCGAATCAGATCATACATAATGTATCTCTGTCTACCGTATCTACACCCCCCCCCCCCCCGTTCGTTTTTACTCTTGCGTGACAGAAGACTTTTACTGTATGACAAAATACTGTGATGTACAATCTACCGTACCGTGACATTTTAACTTTTTAGATGAATTATCATTCTAGTGTAACTCATTGGAGTATAATACATAACACTGTTTATGTTTCGCATGGCTTGACATTTTGGCCTCCTGCCAAAATGTCCTCTCTCACTCACTGTGTCCTCTGCTTGTCCCCACAGAAAAGTAAGAACTTGTTTTGAAGGATGTTGCTTCCAGGTAATGTTTATAACATGTTGTTGCTCCTCAGAACTTTCTTGCATTTTTCTACTGTACCACACCCTCTGTCTTTTCCCAAGCTACCCACATGCATGGGAATATACTAACTTTTGTTGAAAGGATTATACTGTAATCCAGGGAATAATGGATACATTATATAGAGTGTAGAAATGGAACACACTAATACGATTATAATCTGTAATTCTGTACACTTCCAATAGACAAACATTTTCCAGGAGCTCGCTCGATCGTCTCGTTGAGAGAGGTCAGGGAAGAATATTTACAGCTCACTTTTCTGGCCCTCAGGTGAAACTGTTTTTTTTGCTTCCCTCTGGAATATGTAGGGGTGGAGTGGGACCTATGCCCCCCCCCCCACCCCCCCATTGCTCTCTGTTAAGCGCATTGTGTTGCCTCTGTGTATGAAATGCGCTATATAAATAAAGTTTGATTTGATTTGATACACTTGATGGCCATAGGATGTCAGTATAGCCTATGTAATCTTGCATACATTTTCTATCTATCACACATCACGCTGGCAGTCTAAAAACACTGGTAGAACACACTGGAAAAACAGGTACTGTAGAATTCACACACATCTAGAGACGCTGACATGTTGGATATCTTGTCGTTTATTCTTTATGATTTTCTTCTTCTTCTCCCCTTCTCACAGGGGAGATCCCTTTACGTCAAAGAGGCTGACCAGTCTTGTGCCATCATGCTAGAAACGCCGTCTCCCTTGGATACGACGATACACCATATCATTTCTATGTCATCATCGTGCGCCGTCTCCTGTCCAATCAGACAATGAGCTGGACTGTTACACCAGATGTTGCATGTCCAAGGAGGAGACCACTTCCTCCTTTTTACCTGATGTATTTCCTGTCTGTGGTGAGACACTGTTGGACTAGAGACTCTCTAAGAGGATGTTGAAGCACTTCAAGACGGTGTCCACAGTCCGGATCCTTCCACCACTATTTGCTGGTCCTGTATCTCTCT
>NC_140235.1:2970883-2998383 GCF_949987555.1 Borostomias antarcticus
GAATTACTAGTGCTTCGTCCTTTAGTACAAATTTATGCCAGTTAATATTTAATCACAGGAGCATTAACCCTTGATTCCATTGTACGGTCATCATCCTGAAGCCAACCCCCCCCCCCCCCCGCACACACACACACACACACACACACACACACACACACATTTTCACATGAAACCTCCCCTCACCTAGAGCTGGCCCTGCCGGTTAATGATATAATATGTTGTAGTGTCTACTGTATACTACTTGACAGACACTTTTATACTGTACAAGGTAACTCACTTTATAGTACTTGTACTTTCATTTTTAGTGTGCGTGTGTGGGTGTGTTTGTGATCCCAGTGGGACGTGAACCCATGACCTTCATACAGAGCGCTCCAGAGTCTTTTCTCCTGTGGGTCTCAGTTTCAAGTCGTAGACTCTACCTACGAGACCAAAGTCCCACTCCACACCGTGGGCTCGCGCTAGAGAGGGCATCTCTCAGCTGCTAGCAATTATGGGGATGGATTGCTGCGACAAATGGATGTCCAAACAGCCACAGGCCCCCTCGTGGCACGCTGGCACTGTAAACATTCACACAGAATGCTTCGAAATCGAGCTTTTGACTGTTAATGAGCCAGTCGGGCCCAGTCAGGGGAAATACAAGCCACAAATGGGAGATAATGACATGCTCTCTATGTAATTGGCCTCTAGTAAAAACATTGAGGTTTTCTCTCTCTCCCTCTCTCTCCCTCTCTCTCTCTCTCTCTCTCTCTCTCTCTGTCTTCCACAGTGTGTGAGTTTTAGTTAGCCTGTGAGATTTCCTGTCTGAGGCATCTACGCTTGCTGATTGCATGGCACCAAGGAGATTTGCTTTTGGCATGTTTCAGTAATCCCGCTCTTGTCTTGTCCCTATCACACACTGTATTCTGTTTACATCAACGCTCCACCGGCACGGCTTTTACGACCATGGAGCGTAGGCTACATAATTGGGTTCTGTTGGACACAGAGAGTATAAAGAGTGTAAAACTCTTGAGAAATAAAAGCTCATGTCTCAGGAAATTATTATTTCAAGGCCGGTTTGTCTTGTTCGGTTTCTGCTAGCTTGTCGTTTTCATGTACTAGTATTTGTGGATCCCGTGCGTCTGGGTGAAATGTAGCAGAGCCCCTGTGAGGTTTAGACCCTCGTCTCTGTGGTCGTGTCTGATAAAACATATCCCTGTGTTTGTGGACAATCGGTCCTTCGAGCAGACAGACAGGTCCTACGGTCGAGCACGGCTCTGTCTCGGCATTAATATACCGACCGCAGTCTCCCTCCGTCTGCATGACTCCACCATGATTGGTGAGCGAGGGAGAGAGAGGGTTCCAGAGGGGGGGGGGGTGCATGCAGGGGTGGGCGGTGGGGGGGGAGCAACACTAGAGTCAAGCTAGCGGCTTTGTTTTGTTTTCCAATAGGCTCTCTGTACACTACCATTACCCAGACCCCTCCCCCAGAACCACAATTTGTCTTGTTGGGTGATTGATGGCCAGAGCTGGCAGGGTCGCCGGCATCATACTTAGGCAGCAGTTCGCAAGTGGAGAGGGAGAGAGGCAGGGACTGTATGGGCCATCCGTCATCCGCTCGGTACACAGTCGGGACGCCCCCCCCCCCCCCCCCCTCCGACCCCAGGGGCCTTGTAACTCACCGGACCTGGGAGAACAAATGTCCTCCCAGCGAGTGATGGCGAGAGGGAGTACAGGGGCGCGCCGGGGGGGCAGAGACAACATGATCCGTGGAAACGCGCCGTCCGCGGCCCGGGGGCGCTCGACCGATTCCCATATGTAGTCACTGGACTGGTCACTATGAGGAGAGGCTGCTAGAGACAAATTGGACCCAATTGTTGTGGATGGGTTGTATAGACTGGGTGTGGGAGCATGGCTTGGGGATATATGTAACGTTAGTGGTTGGTTGGGGGGAACATAGTGGCGATGTTTGATATTTAAAAAGGTTGTATGTGTGTGTGTTTTGTTTGTATGTTTGCGTCGTATGTGAATGTGTCCGAGTGTGTGTGTGTGTGTGAGTGTATGTATTTGTTACAGTATGTCCCTCTCCTGTTAAAGACGGAGAGTTGTTTTAAAGTTTCCAGCAAGCTCTGGGGCAGTTTCATCGAAAGCAAGACTGAGCACTTCTGCTTTAAAGAGCGAAACCTCTGTGACACCGGGTCAAGAACAGAAACTAAACAGAGACCAAGAGCCAAAGTGGATTATGATAAAATCATTTGTCTGACCTCAAATTGTGTGCAGGTCCAGGAAATGTGGAGAGGATGTAAAAATGTGCACAGTAAAGAGGACTAGGAGAAGCCAAGAGCCCAGAGGCGGTTCGGTTCTCAGTCAAGAGTTCTGACTTCATATGCAATAGTCTTCAAGAACATCTGTTGAAAAGATGCTTGAGTGATGGTCAAAAAATGTCTTGGCATAAACACTGACAATCTTCATGTCTTTAACATAAAAGGGATGCTATGTGTATGAAGTTGGGTATTGATATTACTTTGGATATTGTTCAGTTACTCCAGTGTGTAGCCTACCTGCGTACCTGTGCGTGTGCTTGTGTGCGTGCGTGTTTTTAAGAAAAGATTTAAACCCAGAGCCCTATAGGTCACATCCAGTTCAGTTTTCCCATTGGACTAGGTCAGTGAGTAGGGAGACCCACAGCGTACTCTACAAGCTGGCCCTAATAAGATTCAGATGGGCTCCATAATATATGTTTACATATCTGTGGCATAGTTCAGGACTAGAGTAAGCAAAGCCCTAATTATTTTACCCGGCGACGAGACCAATAAAGTCAACTTCCTCCTCTCGTTATGGCTGTTTAAATGTGGCCTTTGATGGCGACTCTTGTTTATTTTTGGAGGATTTCTGTAGCTGAGAAAGAAGCAAATAGATGCGACATGGTGAAGCTGACAAATGGAGTCGCTGGTGATGGATTCATTTCCTCAGCGATGCCTCCAAGGCTAGGTCGTTCAACATGAATGCACTTTATACACACAGGCACACACACACACAGACACACACGTAAACACACACTCATGCACACGTAAACACACACACACACATACACATGTAAACACACACAAACACACATATAAACACACAGCTAGACGGACAGCATGCTACCATTCTAGAGTACCTTTCGGACTGATAGATAAACTGTTCACTGAAGAATGTGACTCAAATGTACGGCCTCATCCTTAGAATTTCACAGATGGCTAAATTTTCTCCTACTCTTCTCACTTTTCAGAATGTTCTGGAAACTCACTTTCCCCGTCCTGTTGGCTGGGGTGCTCTGCGTCGCCATGGAGACCAGGAAGCCCCGCCCCCAGGGTTCTATCCCCTCCCCTTTCAAGACCAAAGGCAACCTATCGGAGCGTCACAAGCTTCTGCCCGCGAAGCCCGAGGTGCTGTCCTCGAGCCGGGAGGCCCTGGTGGTGACGGAGAGGCGCTACCTCCGGCGCGACTGGTGCAAGACGCAGCCTCTCCGGCAGACGGTCAGCGAGGAGGGCTGCCGGAGCCGGACGGTGGTCAACCGCTTCTGCTACGGCCAGTGCAACTCCTTCTACATCCCCCGCCACATGGGCCCCAGCTCGGGCCACGGATCCAAGCGAGGCCCAGGCTCCGACCGGAGAGGCCACAACAACAAGGCCCAGGAGCCCTTCCAGTCGTGCGCCTTCTGCCGGCCGCACCGCGTCACCCAGCTCACCGTGCAGCTGGACTGCCCCGGCATGGAGCCGCCGTTCCGCCACCGCAAGGTGCAGCGCGTCAAACAGTGCCGCTGCACGTCCGTGGACGTGAGCGGTCAGGGGAAGCTGTGAAGAGGCGGCCCCCGGAGCGAACCGTTCGACGTTACCGTGGACATACACCCCTTGACCTTGAGAGTGGACTTTGAACGAGGAAAACACGACCGGGACATGGTCTCCCTTTGGCTCAAAAGACAGTTCTTCATAGTGGATTATTATGCATCGTAGGGGGTTTATAAAATATCGAACATTAAATGGTAGGTCTGTTGAACACGCAAGGAGACCATCCGAAAAGATGTACCCCCTCTCTTATCTAAAACCAAACACATATCATGACACCTCATGACAACTCCTGGGTCTTTAGGCTCCATCTGGACTCAAAGGAGTTGCGGCACTGATGTTTTTTCCCTGAGTCAACACACGAACCTTGGGCTTTAGAAGATACTTGGTTATGAAGCCGGGAACTCAAGAGCCAGTAGTGCTGCCCCAGACTGATAGTGAGGCTCTCCAGTTTTTTTAGTAGGCCTATGTGTAATAAGAGATCTGCTGGTCTTACCAGCAGGAGAGACCAGCCTGCCAGTAGGAAGTCGGACTCCTAGAGACTCCGAGTTTGTGACGTTTATGTGTCTGTTGATTCCCGATGGGTCACGTGAAGCAAACAATTATTAAACTTGCCTGAACTTGAGAAGAAATTATATAGCTACAGTATGTATTATGTTTAACTGAGGTACTATGAAAAAATATATATGTGTCCAAAGTATATTAAATCTATTCAATGTAAAACTTTCATGTGTGGTGTGAGTGCAAGAAACGCTGTGACTCTTGTGTCATTTCAAAGGATAGTCTTTACTGAATGACAGAAATGAATAAAACATTATCAACATGTTAGACTGACTGATTTAATGTCAATAAATAATAAATGGATCAGGTTCAGATCATAAACATGTACAGTAGGGAGTATTGCACAAGGGAACAAGTCACCTATAGAACCAGCTCTTCAATGTCCCAACAGATCACACAGTGAGACAGGGAAGCACGTCATGCACATACTGTAGGCTGAAAAGGATATGCCACATACAGACTGCATATTATCTTACATGAAACCTACTGTAGATGATAACTCATAACGAACACAACCGCAAACCTATCTTGGATCAACGCCTATGCCAGCATTTCAATTCCAAAAACAGAAAAAGATTGAACTCTGACGTCACAAACATAAAATGTATTATAATAATTGCTTACCTGTACGGTACTGTACATGAAACTACTGTGTACTGGATTGTTTTATGATTGTCTTTGATGTAGGTTTGGACCAAGCAGGCTTAGGTACAGGTTTGTAATCTCTTTTAGTAGTTCCTTTGTTACTTCATTGTGCTGGAAGGCACTTGCTGTGTGGCAGGATACAAGCCCGTTCTAGAGTTCCTCTTAATGCAGGTCAATCAATCAATCAATCAATACTTTATTTATATAGCACATTTCCTGCAAATTGCAACGCAATGTGCTTTACAGAAACACGACATGAAACAATAACACACAGATCAAAACAACAACAGACAATACAGCGAGGTGTTTAAAAGGCGAGATTAAATAGATACGTTTTGAGGTCTCGCTTGAACGTGTCCAGGGTCTCAGTCAATCTGAGGCTCTCTGGCAGAGTGATCCACAGTCTGGGGGCATAGTGGCAGAAGGCTGCCTCTCCACGCCTCTTCGTCCTGGCTGCTGGGACTGTGAGAAGTTCGGCACCAGAGGACCTCAGGTGCAAGTGATGGACAGAGAGGGCTGGATGGCTTCTTCTTCTCGAGCGAAACATTATCGTCTTGTCATGGTGTTTGATTGTCTTGTCAAGGGTAACAGGCTACACCAGCAGACATGTTTAGGTTTATATTGAAAACCTGTCTTTCCCAACCACCGGCCCAACAACAACAACAAAATTCCTTGGACAGATGTATTTTCATTGACAGACAGACAATTAAAGCATAATAGCCAATATGCGTGCCAATCTTCATCATTCAACAACATGGAAAAATCCCATTTGGACAAACATACTGAATACAAAAAAAACAGCAATTTAAAACAGATGAAGTAAAACACACACACACACACACACACACACACACACACACACCGTGGCTTATCAGACGTTTTATACCGTGGTAATCCTGCTTGTGCAGATCGTCTGGGTTGACTCAGATCTTCTGCCCCAGCTTGGCTTTCTGTGGGCCGGAGAACAGGTCTTTGTGAGGGAGACAGAGGGGCAGAAAGGGCTCATGGGAAATGTAACGTCGGGTGAGAGAAGCAGAGAAGAACGAGGGACTCACTATTCCAGAGGCGTGTTTGGGTTTGACGCTGTACGCTGCCTTCTCTTTGGCCTGCTTGAAGCACTCCTCCGCCATTTTCACTCTGAGAAGAACATCATCCATTTCAGTCGTGACACGTCTCATGCACACACTCACGGTTCGTTTGGAAATCTACCTCCGAGGCTACTAGATATGGAGATATTCAAGCAGAGGGAAACGTAGGCCTCAGCTCTGACATTCTCCAGGTGCGTGCTTCGGTCTGCGCTGTTTGGACAGGAGAAAGTTATGTGTCGCCTGTCCCTCTGGCTGAGGCTGTCTGTCTTCTGAAACAGCAGACTACCGCATGTACAGGTCTCGACGATGTGAGACAATCCTTACTATAATGAAAGACACTGAGCATGCGTGTCTGTACCCCTGAACCCCCAATATCTGCACAGCCGACCCCTGGGTGAGGTTAATATGCGGAAGGTGGACTGTAGCTCAGGACCCAATAATGTGAACCAGAAAGAATGACCATGATTCGTCCTGGGTGGTGAATTTACCCATTCAAAATACATATTTCAAAATGCTGGCATGTTCACCCCGTTTGATGGAAATGTATGAAAGCAGGTATAGGCCCACTTATGTCTTTCCTCATGGGGAGCACATTTGCATCAATAACCTGTAAAAGGCACTGGATTTTTCTGCAGGTTGCAAATTTGGCAAAACCTATGAAAAGTTTCTTCTTCCAAAATTGCACATGTAGCAAAAAAATTAATTCCAAGATGGCAGAGAAACTGGTATATAAATAAATGAATAAATAAATGAATAAATAAATGAATAAATAAATGAATAAATAAATAAATAAATAAATAAATAAATAAATAAATAAATAAATAAATAAATAAATAAATAAATAAATAAATAAATAAATAAATAAATAAATAAATAAATAAATAAATAAATTTAAAGTTCTTATAACTTTTTACAACACTAATCTATGGACTTGAAATGGACTGGGCATGAAGATGGGCACTACCATGTTGTACAGTACCATGTCGGCACAGTTGTAGATATCTAAAAAATAAAATAAAATGAAAACATTTGAAATTTGACAATTTTGGCCAGAAGAGAACATTAATGCTAATGGTTTAAAACTCATCTCATGAGCACATACATGATTCCCTCACCATCGCAAGTCTACTCTTGGCCATTCTCTCCATCGAGGGTAATGACAAGTCATTTTGTAATAAATGTGTGATTTGTGGCGTGACAGTTACTGTAGCATACTGTACATATTTAGGTCCTACTGCAGCCAAGTCAAACCAGCCAATAGAAATAGTGCTCTGAATATAAACTGGCCCTGTATGAAGTTGATACACTGTGTTTTTATTGTCATGTGCATGTTTCACTGTGGTCCAAGAGAAAGATGTTTTGTTCCCTGTATGAAGGCCGCATCGTAAATATCTGGACAGGCAGACACACAGGCAGCAGACTCTACGTCTTTCTCTTAGCTACAACACTATGAAAACTTGTTTGATATTTTAGTAAATAGCAGATGACTGCCTTATGATGCTATGATACAGCGAAAGCAACAGGGGACCTCAGCTGTCAAGATTCTTTCAGGCACATGTACAACATACTAAATGGAGTGGGGGACCCAACTATGTCAAGTTAATTTTGAACAGGCACTTTGCATTAGTACCCCAATGCTGTGATATGGTTTCCAGACAAAGTTTAAGACCACTTCGAGACCAAGAAACAGAATCTCCATCGAAGTTGCTTTCTAGTCTAGAACGGGCCTTCTTGGCGTCATACATATGAACTCCTAATGTACACACTCATTCAAAAGGAATGGAAATAAGGTTTGAATATGACAAATAAATATTATTATTTCAAGCATCATTATAGAATTCCGGGACTGTGCATGATCTTGGCAGAAAGTGAAAGGTTGCACATTTGATTTCTTATTTTCCTACTGAATAAGTAACACACATGAATTTTCTGTTTATTCAACAAATGTATATCATAATCTAATCTACACGGAGCGGAACGAGCCAATTTGCTTTTGTTGACTTTTTAAATCATGGCTGTATCTCCAGACCTATCAAACCACTGGAAGCAAACTGAGACACAGTACACATGTGCTTCTTTCATTAGCAGGGTTCACAAACTGGCTTTGGGTCACTTCAACTTCTCTTGCCTCTATGAATTCTGAATAACTCAGATAGAATCTAGATGTGAGGGCAAAATGCCCGCAGATGGAAAGTCATTGCGTACCTTTCCATTTCCCACAGTAAAGATTGATCAACACCGGACTTCGCCAACGGTAAGTTTGAAACGGCTTTGACGTGCTTTCAGTCAATAGAGGGATAGAAAACATCCACCAGTTAGGACAAGAGAGGGAAAGACATCGTGAGCATCTCCTCACCGTTCCTGCAACATCAGCTTGTTCTCCTTCTTCCACTGCTCTTTGAAGTCGGTGGAGAACTCGTGCCAGACGGAGAAGAGGGTGTTCGGCGAGATCTCCTTCTCTCCCGCTTTGGGCTTGACGGAGAAGAACACACCTAGCTCCAAGAAACTGAGGATGGAGACAAAACACATGACCTCAAAACCAAAATATTACAACAATAATACGGCCATTTCACAGAAACAAGGCCATTTCACAGAAACATGCAAGTAATAATATTCTCATATGCTAACTAAGTATGACTGGTCATTTCAGAGCTAAATATAGAAACTATTAGGGTGTATTAGCTCCCACAAAGGCATTCTTTACTATGTGAATGCAGTGCAAGTGCTTTTCAAGATTAAATTCATATATATATAATTATTAATTAATATAATTAATTTTAAGGTTACAATTCAGTTTATCTTGCTGTGCTCAAGTCTCAGTGAGATTAAAAGAAAGGAGAGAGAGAGAGAGAGAAAGAGAGAGAGAGAGAGAATGTAATGGGAGACACACAGGAAGCCAGAGATAGAGAGAATAAGGAGTACTGTTAATCTAACTATAAAGGCATGAATCTCTCTCTGTCTGTCTGTTTATCTATCTTATGCCCCATTCAGACTACACAAATACTGATTTTGGGCCGATTTTTTGTTGCCGACAAAGTGTCCAGCGTCGGACCTGATTATGAATGTCGGGAACGACAAAACCCCTTTTAGTGTGACATAATCGAAGACCAGCGATTTGGCATCGACGCCCCGACAAAAAGTCTAGCATGTCAGCATTTGGGACCATGCTTGTGATCTACTTTGACATTGACCAATAGGATGACAGTGTTCTTTACATGTTAACACATCCGTTCTCCTTGAGGGATAGACAGCCCATACTGTCCTCTTCCTGACACACAGGAACGGGTCCACAAGTTTTTTCTTCATTTTATTTTTCTTCTTTGACTCCTACATTCATGTATTATATTATTTATCCCTCCTCAAATTTATTGTGGTTAGCCTCTATACTGTAGGTAACTGGATGGTACTGAGTCGGTAGATAAAAATGGATAAATCCCAGACGAAAACGTAATACTTCAACTGTATCAACTGTAGTTTTAATGGGGCAAATATAGCCTAGTTGTGGTACATACCTGTAGGCTATGGTTTTGGGAGTCAAAAGATAACTCAAAACTCAAAGATAGTGAAGGGGAGTCATATTCTGCCAGGGAGTCGGAATTCGGCACAACACTCCGTCACCATAATTTCGATTAGCCTATAGATAAAGCTTGATACAGTGCTTCTTCCATGACTGACAATTTCTTGTCCAGACTACCTGAATTTGCGCATGGTCGTGAAAGACAGCATACAATGATTGGTCCCAGCCACGACAAGGCAATCATTTATGATTAGATAAGACAAAAAAAGGGGACAAGATGGAAGATGGGAAATTATGGAATTCTAAAACATGACTAAGACCATGCTCCAGTAAATAATGAATTAATTTCCTATTTTAATTTTGACAGAATATGTACGATTGTGAATGATTGTAGTAGTCCTGTTTATCTTTAAAAAAAAAACATATAGCTATATATATTTTTTTTTTTTTAACCTAAATAAAGATTTATTTCAATGAGAAAAAAGACTAGAGATGTTAATATTCAGTAGGCTACCTCATAAATGAGGCTAAACTGGTTAATTGAGAACCTAGAATTCTGTTTTTACTGATCTAGTCAAAAGAAAAAAATATGAAAAAAATGCAATAATTTATGCAACTGCGATTGCCTAATCTGACATGGTGACCATCGAGAAAAACAAAAATATTGTGTAGTCTGAATGGGGCATTAAGTTAACTAGCTAGCCAGCTACTTCAGTTTAAATGCAACATAAAATTACATTAAATGATGCACACACACATTCACACACCAATGGAGGCAGCTGCCATGCAAGGTGCTATTCTGCTCATTGGGAGCAATTTGTGGTTCAGTGTCTTGCCCAAGGACACTTAGACACGTGGACAGGAGGAGCCGGGATTCGAACCGCCGACCCTATGATCATTGGACGACCTGCTCTACCTCCTGAGCCACAGCCACCCTAGTTGTGAGGGCAGATGGAAGGACCCCCTTAGTTGTGACGGCATACTATAATGGAAGGACCGCTCTCTCTGCAACCGGCCCATTCTGGACACACGTTTTAAACAGGCACTGCGCTAGGGAACAAGTGACAAACGTTATGGAGGGAAAACGTGACAAATGCTCTGGGTCTTTGCCGTTGATCAATACGGTGGACAGATTGCAGAGTCTTTGTTTGGACTGTGCTATCCACTCATTCCTAGCCAGTGTTAACAGAAGTCTGGAGCCAGTGCCGTCTCCTCTTTCTGGGCTTAGATAAACAGCACAGACATGGCGGGCCTCATGTCTGTCACACGCAGAAGCCCTAGGACGAAGGTGAGCCCAGCACTTAACCTGAGCATTCAAACACAGACAAAGGTTTTCAGGGCTCACATGACATCAAAGAGTGAAGTCATGCATCGCTCGTCATAGCTTATCCGAACCTATTCTATCGTGTCCTATTCCATTCTACTGATTCTTAAGGGTCCACATTTTGCGCAGCTAAAATTAAATGTAAAAAACGAAAATAAAATAACTTTTTAACTCTTACATCTTCTGCGTGTCCGAGAGTTGAGTCTCTTGCACTTCCAGTTCAGTTTTTGCTGTAAGAAAGAAACAATACTGTGTGAATGTACAGTAGAACATGGTCAATAGATTATTAACATTTAATCACGGGAAAAAACGCTTGGCTTTCTCCAGTTTACATAAGATCTCACACTTCATCATCATTCACACTCCCTGTCATTTACAAGGTTGGACACTTTCCCCAGGTAGTAGAGTGTTAAATCGACTGTTGGGAGCGCAACTGCCAAATGAATATAGCAATAGATCGCTGAACATGTACTTCTTTGTGTAAGATTCGTTTGAATGCTATCTTGGTAAAATATTGAAAGAGTGAGAGGTAAAGAAAGATATAAAAAGAGAGTGTGTGTGTGTGTGTGCGCGTGCGTGAGCGTGTGCTGTACCTTACTACTGTAGGTATGAGAGAAGATTTTCTGACAGTTTACATATTTAGCGGTTATTGCTATCAACCGACTGCATAATACTCAAAAGTCAGTCGCCTTGTAAAGAAAATATTGCTAGCCGGCTAGCTAAGCTAACAATAACAATGTCAAATGTAACCACTTTCATGGAAGAGTCTTCCACTAAGCTTCCCACTTCTGGCTAATAGTCCCTATTTCTGCTGAGTCACTATCATCCTATTTGTCCTGATTATGGTTATTGCGTTTTTATTTATTTATTTATGTATTTGTTTGTTTGTTTATTTGTTTGTTTATTATTCAATAAATAAATAAAACCGCAATAACCATAATCAGGACAAATAGGATGACAGAGTGACAGACAGGGGTTAGAGTGACAGAAAGGGGAGAAAGGTACATTAGGAAGGGAAGCAGAAAGGAAAGAAGGAAGGAAGGAAGGTAGAAAGGAAGGAAGTCACTGTAGTAAGGAAGGAAGATACTGTAGGTAGGAAAGAATGAAAGAAGGTAGGAGGGAAGGTAGGTAGGAAGGTTAGGTTGTCATAAAAAGGGTGTCTGTACCTTTAAAAGAGTCTGCTCTTGTCCCCATGTGTGACTCATAGATACACACAGTAGTTCAATGACCACACCCACATGGGGGACAACTGGGGCGTGTTCAGAAATTAATGGAGTTTCTGGCTTTGGCCAACTGATGGCTTTTTTGTGATTGAATAAAACATGTTTTTTTGTGTACCTTTTGACATACTGTACTATTAATATGTACACAGTATTGCTATCAACGGACATAATACTCAAAAGTCAGTTGCCTTGTCAAGAAAATATAGTTAACTATAACAATGTCGAATGTGGACACTTTAAGGGAGGAGTCTTCCACTAAAATTCCCACTTCTGGCAACTTTTCCCTATTTCTGCTGGAATAGGAAATGGAACGATATGGAGCAAATCCAGGCATCTCTAGCATTCATTATATTGCTTTCCTCATTCTAGGAAAAGGCAGAAAATATCTTGGAGCCTATCGAGGATCAAACACATCCTGTGAAAGGATTATACATTCTTCAAGATCACAGTTAAACACTGATGCAAAAGGGAAAAAAAAGGATTCAAATGAAAATAAGATAACCATGGTGCTGTATTATTAATCAATACCGAATGGGACCTACTGTGATCATACAGTAGAAGCATACTGTACTATACAAGCAATAGATGGTCTTTCAGTAGCTCTGTATACTTAATCCTTTAGCCATAGCAGACACTACGCCATTAAATGATCTGAAATGACCCCTGACCTTTGCTGAGATAGTTTTCCAAGACATCCCGGCCAAGCAGATGGATAGGGAATCATTTCTGGCATGGATCTACGGCCTGCCTTTATCCCGGGAATATCAGATCGCTCTGTGTAATTGAAGCCAGAGCCACATCTAAGGAGCTCTTGACATATCCAATGGGACCATCACTTCTGTCTACGGATCTGTATTCTACATCATTCTCTAACTGGTCCTCTCTTTGACATGTGCTTCCTGTTGATCATCGATAACCAGTCAGATGATAGCATATCAATGCACTGGTGCAATTTCCAGCAAAGAAACACAGGATCATAGACATACATGAAAAAACTTAATTGGCTGTAGGCCTACAGTCGTGCATGTGTACAGTGAACTAGGCGCTCTGGAGATATAAAACCCCCAGTGTCCCGCGCAGTAACTGTAGTATGAAAGGATGAGAGCACGCTGCCAGGATCCATAATCTTAATTTCCATCAAAAACAGATTATCACATGGCCAGTGTTCTGTTGGTAGTCCGAGAGGCTCCATCAAAGCCTCGCATGCATGAGAATTTGTGAAACTAGCAGGGAAAATTGAGCTAGACCAAACAGTGGAGTTCCAGCGAGTCCACTTCCAATGTTATTCTGTGGTCGGTTTCATGGTCAGAAAATAAACAAGAGTGGTCGAAGCTGTGGAGCCAGAAACTGTTTAACCTGGGGCTTTTTTAGAAATTACTGAAATAACAAAAAATAAGACATTGGCTGTTGTTCTTTTCGAACCGCGACACCCGAAGGCACCCCGAGCATTCCGTCTGGAGCCTCCCCGAGTCACATGTCCACGGTCCTCCCAACATTCCGCTCTGGCGGAGGACAGCCTCGTCATTTGCATCAAAGGGAGAAACGCCAATATTTCTCAAAGAGCGAAAGGCCTTTCATCAGGGCCTCCTCTGAAGCAGGACCCAAGGACAGGGAACGAAGAGGCAGAGGAACATGTGCTACGGATTACCCGTTACTCTTATTTGAATACAAAAGCACTTAAGGAGTCGCTAAACTCGGTCACACAAAGACGCTAGTCACGGCTAACTGACAATAGCCCGCGGCGGAACCTACGCCACACGTTTTGAAATGTTTTAACAACGATGAAACAACCGATCGGAACACCTGAATAGGATCACAATGTCGCCAGTGATGTTTGCAGCTGCGGGGTTGCAGGGTTGAGGGCTGCAGCCAACTCGCTTTCGGGGTTTGCTGTTGAAACAAGGCGAGGTAAAACGAAAACAAACACGCTTGCTCGTTGGGGGATACGGCGCGTGATAGGTGGACTCATCATCGGTCCTTAATCCACCGCTAATTCATCAGCCCTGTTGTAAATGCTCTGGGTAATCAGCTCTCCTGAAGTGTTTATTTGACGGGAGAGATATGAGAGGAGAGAGAGAGAGAGAGAGAGAGAGAGAGAGAGGGTAAACAAATAAGCCAAGCAAAAGAGGAGGGTCTCGTGAATGTTATTAAGTAGGAGGAGAGGGGGAGAAGACTTAAAAATTAGAGAGAGGGCCGGATTAGAGGAGTTCTCAAGTCAAGTTCAGAATAAGGTCAAACATTTTGGGGCCCGTTCAACATTGACCAGAATAAGGTTGATAAGTAGGAAGTTGCGTTAAATCCTATTTTCTTACCTAATATTCAATTGAATCTTCAAAGCATCAAATTGATTTAATATTGGCACACAATTAGTTCTGAGATATATTTTCACGTCCTCATACTGTACTTTTAGACTCTTAAGGTCTCTAGGCCTAAAGAAAAAGGACAGCCATTAGGGTGTCATAATTTTAGCCACAAAGTTGAACTTTTTTCAAATGAAAAAAAAAAGAAGCCACGCCCACTGCCCTGACGCTATAGCGCTTAAGATTTTGACAGCCATTGTTTGTACAGTAGGCTTCGCAATACTTTCATTCGATTTTGGATTACACCTCAGAATGGCAGACGTGCTAGCCTATAAAATGGAGAGATCACCACTCTATGGATGAAATAAACACATATGCTAGCCTATAATTACAAACTACAGATTCTAAGACTCTAACTACAGATTCTAGCTGTGACTCCAGAGGCAAGGGAGATGATGAGTTCTCAGTTATGTGTCGTTCTGTCTCTCTCCCTCTCGTCTCTAACTTGTCTCTCTCAGGGGCGGCTGTAGCTCAGTTGGTAGAGCAATGATCGAAGGGTCAGCGGTTCGAATCCCAGCTCCGACTGTCCACATATCGAAGTGTCCTTGAGCAAGACACCTAACCCCAAAATTGCTCCCAATGAGCAGGTTAGCACCTTGCACGCCAGCTACCGCCATTGGTTTGTGAATGTGTGTGTGAATGGGTGAATGATAGGCCATTGTAAAGCGCTTTGAGTGCCGCTAAGGTGGATATATAAATGCAGTCCATGTACTCTCTCATTTCCTCTCTCTCAATATTTATCCTGCAGTCCTTTAGGGATGTTAACAGTTACCTGTTCAACTGATAACCACTGCTAAGAATTCTAATCCATAAATCTTATCAGTTGAAATGGTAAATTTTTGAATTGAAACGGACTGCTCTGTCCTTTCCTACAGAGGGCCGCATATTTGCGGGTATTATATATATTATATATATTAAATATTATATAAGTCAATGTGGTGCCGTGGTGCCGAGGTTGACGGTAATACTACTCGTCAACCCTGGAACCAATTGTAAAGTCATTGTGAGAGTGTGTCTCTATGGGGGGAAACCCCCCATGCCCCCCTTTTTTGGGGGAACTTACTTTCCCCACCCCCCTCTCTGTTTGGTTTTGTTTGTGTCTGTGTGTATGTGTGTTTTTATACTTATATTATAAGTTTGAAAAACTCATTATATATCCCCCCCTCAGTCCCCCCAAGGGGGGATGGGCTTTACTAATAATATTGTAAGTAACTCGTATGTGGGAAGTCACAGCGCCCCCTAGTGGTGGTGCTGAGGTTATTGTCACTCGTACATGTAAAGTCAATGTGGTGCCGTGGTGCCGAGGTTGACGGTAATACTACTCGTCAACCCTGGAACCAATTGTAAAGTCATTGTGAGAGTGTGTCTCTATGGGGGGATGCCCCCCGCGTGTTGTCTGTCCAGTCCGGTTCGTTGTTCAAGTGCACTCCCAAGAACTTGTATTAACCCCTGAGTGTTTGTTCATTTTTGGCCTCCCTGGTTGTCTGTGCTTGATATGTTCTACAAGGTAGGTAGAGACATCAAGGTAGGTAGAGAGATCAAGGTAGGTAGAGAGATCAAAGCCTCACCTCCCAACGTTGCTCCAGCCCATCAGGCCATGTGGACACAGTTGAAACAATCGCAGGGGTGAGTTATATAATACGGCGGAGATTCCCATGGAAACCCTATTGAGTGATGGCCTCCGCCTGTCGGCTCTCCAAACACTGAACATTAACCAGCAGAACAACAGAACCGTTTGTCTCAGTGGAGAAGAGCGCAGAGCGAATTAACACCACGATTGATGACCCATCTCCACATTTCACCCAAAAATGGTCAACCTCGTGTCCGGTATTTTCACTCTGAAGACTACATCGGGTTAGCCTGGCATCGCCAGACACAATTTGCGTGGAGAGAAACAGAATGTGAGATCATGTGATCACGATGGAGAAGCCAGGCTAACATTGGCTGGGGATATCTGAAGCATTAGTCACAACGGACAGTTCAGTACATCTTAATATAGTGTATAGGAAGATAAAGGAGACAGCCATTGGCCCTGTCTATCAACTGAGGAGCCAAAATGTCTCACCTTGGCATAGAAACACCTCCATCTTGTCCTTGAATGGCTGCAGGTGCTCTTCTGAGGAGACCTTGCAGACATTCTCTGTCTCTGCTGAACATGCTGGATAGAAATTAAAGGGATTATACAGAGTGGAACACCCTTCAATTTGTCAATTACATAGACTATGTACGTATTAAATATATAATTACTTCATTTGTTATTTTGCTTTCATTCTCAATCCCAATCACTGTGAACCTGCACAGAGAAAACCATTGATATATCAGAGCAATCAGCTTTTTTGGACGAGCCTCCGAGAAAGTCTTCGCTTGGCTCTAACGATGTGTCCCCGACTGCCTCACAATGCTCTCTCTCTCTCTCTCTCTCTCTCCGTCTCTCTCTCTCTCTCTCTCTGTCTCTCTCTCTCTCCCTCTCTCTCTCTCTCTCTCTCTCTCTCTCTCTCTCTCTCTCTCCGTCTCTCCGTCTCTCTCTCTCTCTCTCTCTCTCCGTCTCTCTCTCTCTGTCTCTCTCTCTCTCTCTCTCTATCTGTCTCTCTCTCTCTCTCTCTGTCTCTCTCTCTCTCTCTATCTGTCTCTCTCTCTCTCTCTCTCTGTCTCTCTCTCTCTCTCTATCTTTCTCTCTCTCTCTCTGTCTCTCTCTCTCTATCTGTCTCTCTCTCTCTCTCTCTCTGTCTCTCTCTCTCTATCTGTCTCTCTCTCTCTCTCTCTCTGTCTCTCTCTCTCTCTCTCTCTCTCTGTCTCTCTCTCTCTCTCCGTTTCTCTCTCTCTATCTGTCTCTCTCTCTCTCTCTCTGTCTCTCTCTCTCTCTCTGTCTCTCTCTCTCTCTCTCTCTCTCTATCTGTCTCTCTCTCTCTCTCTCTCTCTGTCTCTCTCTCTCTATCTGTCTCTCTCTCTCTGTCTCTCTCTCTCTCTCTATCTGTCTCTCTCTCTCTCTCTGTCTCTCTCTCTCTCTCTATCTGTCTCTCTCTCTCTCTCTGTCTCTCTCTCTCTCTCTCTCTATCTGTCTCTCTCTCTCTCTCTCTGTTTCTCTCTCTCTCTCTCTATCTCTCTCTCTCCGTCTCTCTCTCTCTGTCTCTCTCTCCGTCTCTCTCTCTCTCTCTCTCTCTCTCTCTCTCTCTCTATCTCTCTCCGTCTCTCTCTCTCTCTCGCCGTCTCTCTCTCTCTCTCTCCGTCTCTCTCTGTCTCTCTCTCTCCGTCTCTCTCGCTCTCTCTCTTTCCGTCTCTCTCTCTCTCTCTCTCCGTCTCTCTCTCTCTCTCCCTCCCTCTCTCTCTGTCCCTCTTTCTCTCTCTCTCTCTCCGTCTCTCTCTCTCTCCTTCTCTCTCTCTCTCTCTCCCCGTCTCTCTCTCTCTCTCACTCTCTCTCTCTCTCTCTCTCTCTCTCTCTCTCTCTCTCTCTCTCCCTCTCTCTCCCTCCCTCTCTCTCTCTCTCTCCGGACACAGATCTGTGCCCCTGGGAGCCAACGTCCCTCAGAGAACCCCAGAGTCGAGCACCGTTGGCGGCCATGATGCGTCCAAAGCATGCACGCATGCTCCTAGGGGTCTCCACAGCACAGGAGGGGGGGGGGGGGGGGGGGATGATAATTCGTCGACCATATGGGTCCACCTCTCTGTGGAGGCCGACGCTTGTCCTTTGGTGCGTTTTTCGGCGGGCCGCCCGCCTAACAGACGTCCCTCAGGTAACTGTCATCGAAGCCCACATCTGGTAGAGCTCTCAGATGGTCTCTCCAGGTACATCGGGGGCCTGGGGGTATGTGATGATACGTTTATGCAGGTTCTGCCCCTGGGGGTAAACTGGGGGGTAAACCACAAGCTCTATGTCCCATGCGGCCCACTTCATTTTTATGAATTATAATATATATATATATATTTTTTAAAGATGGATAGAAGTAGTCTAAAGGAAAAACAATATTTTTCGAGATAACACAAATCAGAGAGCTGATTAGTTTAGCAGCAGGGTTCATAAAAAAATGTGATCGAAAACAGACCGTGTTTGGGTGATTATTCTTGATCGACACACGCAGAAACAAACGAAACGGTTTACCATCTGTATCCACGGATGTGTTGAAAGTGCTTGAAGTGTTGAATGATTCAAGAGACCAGGAAGTGAACGTGAGCATTTCCCCATTCACGCCCTAATCCGTTATGTTCCGCAGGATTTGAGCTTTCGAACCAATGAGCTCGACTTCGAGTCTAATCTAATTGCCACACTTCATTAGGTTTCTATGCTCTTAAAAATGTCTTCTCTTCACTCCTGATACTGTGGCACAAACTGCCCCCCTGTTTATAGTATCTATAAGCCTCTAACAAGTTTAGAGTGAGACATACAGTAGTCACTTGATATGTGAAGTATGTGTTACACTGTAAGAGTGCAATTCCCCCTCGGGGATTAATAAAGTACCTACAGTACCTACCAACAGTGCCTCTTTAAATCCGGGACAGTGGAACTGAGGGGAACTGTCAATCAAATACAGTTCCACTCTCTTTACTTAACCTTAGCAAGCAATCGAGTACGCACTATTGATAAATATGAGGAGGCAATCTTTTCAAGATGATCTCCGGTTCCTAATACAAGCGTGAAGGTGCCGTCCGTCCCAGGGGGGCCTCTACAGAACCGCTCGGTCCAGAGCGTGGGCTTGTGTCTGGGGTAAAAGGGTAGGAGAAGCACCCTGGTTCTCATTCCGAGCTATGTGTTGTGAGGACAGTAAGAGCACGCATCTTGGATCTAACAGGAGTCTGTTTCTGACAACACATCTGGTTCGGGTTTGGCCGCCTGTACGACAAACAGATGCTATCTCCTGACCCGGTTCTGCGATCCAAACATGACCATAGCTGGGCACACTTTGAAGAATTTTTCCATTGTAGAGATGAGGGGGGAGAATTTTTGATGATTTATGCTTCCATAAATCCTGTACTGTGGTATATTAAACATGATATGACACCTGTCATGGCCTGTGTCCGTTCAGGTTTACTACCTGGTAAGTTGTTGTAAATACAGCGTTTACGGTTTGGAAGTGTACTAAGGGAATGAAAACATCATGGGGATGACGGTCTCACCCTTGAGGTCTTTCCTCAGCTTGCGCAGGTCTCTCTGAAAGTCCTCGAACTTCATCTGAGAGACCTGGAACAGGTCCTGGGGCTCGGGGAGAGGGTAGACGCAGGTCTCTCTACCGGCATCCTGGACACACGCACACACACACACACACCGCAACGTCAAAGTCAATCATCCTAAAACGCTAGAGCTTCTCCCTAACATCTACCCCAGGTAAGATTGAAATTGATGCTTCGACCCTTCTTATCAACCGTCCAAACATCCCCAATAAGATAAGGCAGCAGCAGGCCTAATGGCCATCTGCTAGAGAGGAGCCACGCTAATCAAAGCCTTCATTCATCCTGTCCGTCAGCATTACTCCAGAGCCATTAAGAGCACCAGAGCCATGTCATGTAGGTTGACTTTGGCAAGCGGCTCCGCGCTGAGTTCATCTCATCTGGCTAACCTAATTATTTACACTAGCGCTGCTTTGGAGGCCGCGCCAGCGAACACACAGCAGGTCCGAGCGCGGCGCGAGCGAGGCGCAGACATTCGTTTCTGTTGTAAATGAGCGAAAGGAAAATAAATAATTTGATAAAGGATAAGCCGTGGTGTCCTCTGGCGAGGGAGAAGATGAAAAGAGCGACTGGAACGATATCTAAGCAAATCAAGACAAAATCGGAAAGTGATTCAAATAAACAGGAACCGAAACATACCTCATCAAAGTGCCTCAGATAGTAAGCAACGATGTAAGACAAAAGACTCTGAGAGTTATCCTGAAAGAGAGAGGAGAAAAAAAAAAAGATCAAATAAATAAACTGGAAATCCTTTATTCATTAATCGAATCATTTCGGAGCAGAATGTTTGGATTCGTAGGAGAAAAACATGTACGGAGGACTTAAGAGGAGAAGTCAACATACGGCGTGGCAGAACGATGCATTATACACGACCGAGGGTTCTGCCGGGAAGGTTGTCATAACTTGTGGACTTGTGGAGAGTCTTCTCGTTCTTTATGGGGGCACCTCTGTGATTCCCACATTTAAAAACGCAGAGCGCTAGTGTGTCCTTACAAGGCAGTGCTGTTGGCACACTGTGGTCTAGCAAAGCCCCCTGGACGCCACCACCACACAAGCCGTTTGAAACAACACAATGGGTTTTGCTAGGAATTGTCAAACCTACTGTAATGGTAAATGGACTGCACTTACATAGCACTTTTATCCAAAGAGCTTTACAATGAAGGCCTCTCATTCACACACCAATGGTGGCAGCTGCCATGCAAGGTGCTAGCCTGCTCATTGGGAGCAATTTGGGGTTTAACGTCTTGCCCGAGGACACTTCCGACATGTGGACAGTCGGAGCCGGGATTCGAACTGCCGACCCTACGATCACAGGACGACCCGCTCTACCTCCTGAGCCACAGCCGCCCCTAGACTATTAGGGGGACAGGAACGGGTGTTGTGACTGTAGTAGCAGGTATCAAGAACATGCTAGGGGGCTGGTTGGGTTTTGAGTGCTGGACCCACCCCCGGACTCAAACACTCACGCTGCTCTTGACGTCCTTGAGTTTGGGGAGGATGTCCAGCGCGAAGCCGTCGGCTTGACCTCTCGAGCGGTTCCCTCCGTTCATGAAGTTCCCGAAGGCCAAGATCAGGCCCAGTACCCGCATCACACACTCACCACTCTGTAGGGTCTGGAGCGCGATACACACACGCACACACACACACGCACATACACACACACATACACACACACACATGCACGCACGCACGCACGCACACACACACACATGCAGGCACACACACACACACCACACACAGGCGAGGGAGTTGAGGGAGGAAAAGAAAGAGAGAGAGATAGAGAGAGAGAGAGAGAGAGATAGAGAGAGAGAGAGAGATAGAAGCAGAGAGAATAGGAGGAAATGAAAGGAGGAGAGAGGAGCAGAGAAAGTATAGGAATGCGAGACAGATAGACGAAAGAGGAGAGAAAGACAGGAGAGATGGCACAGAACAAAAGAGAAAAGGGACATAAAAGGAGATTTGTATGAAGTCTGGGCATTTGGCACTAATACGGCAAATATTTGCCTGCTAGAGATAATGTTTCTCATACCTTATGTACTCAACACTCCTTCCACAGACCAATATATTTATCCAGAAAGAGAAAGAGAGAGAGATAGGGAGAGAGAGAGAGAGAGAAAGAGATGGGGAGAGAGAGAGAGAGAAAGAGAGAGAAAGAGAGAGAGAGAAAGATGGGGAGAGAGAGATAGAGAGAGAGAGAGATGGGGGAGAGAGAGAGAGAGAGAAAGACAGAGAGAGAGAGAGAGAGAGAGAGATGGTGAGAGAGAGAGAGAGAGAGAGATGGGGGAGAGAGAGAGAGAGAGAGAGAAAGACAGAGAGAGAGAGAGAGAGAGAGAGATGGTGAGAGAGAGAGAGAGAGAGAGAGAGATAAAGGAGGAGAAGACTCACCGTGCAGACCCTCTGAAGGATCTGTACTTTGCGCAGGACGGAGGAGATGCATTCAGAGAAGGTGGACTGGAAGAGGATGCAGAACGCCCGTCCTGAGAAGTGAGGGATCTGAGAGAGCTGGAACAGGAACCTTGGACAGGGCAGAGGAGAGGAACTGTTACCTCCACCCCAGCGACAGCGCGGGGCAAGAGGTAATGTTTTCGGTGGCGAGCGTGCGTTTGTCTGTTAGCAGGATTACGCAAAAAAACTACTGGACCGATTTTCACTAAACTTGGTGGGAGGATGGAATGGAATCCATTAAATTCTGGAACAGATCCGAAGCACGGGTCGGGTCCACGGGCTGCCCAAACACGGCCGGCTATTCACCTCCATTCATTTTTTGAAGTAGGATTACGAAAAACTGCCTGACCGATTTTCCTGAAACTCGGTGGAGGGGTGTATCATGGGCCAATTTACAAGCCCTTAAATCTTAGAGCGGATCTGAATAACGGGTCGGGTCCACGAGCTGCCCAAACACAGCCGGACTGGCCATTCACCTCCATTCATTTTTTGGACTATGATTAAGCAAAAACTACCAAACCGATTTTTATGAAACTCGGTGGAGGGGTGTATCATGGGTCAGATCCACAAATAAAAACAAAACTTAGAACAAAGCCAGCACCCTGTGTGGGGGTGCTAGAGACACAGGGTTTGGACTGGGGTGTGCGGGGGGAGAGCCCAGAGTGCACCGCATTGCCCCTCGCCAGCTGTGACCTGAGGGGGGTGCCACAGAGCCAGCCAAATACAACCACCCATTCACCTCCAGTCATTTTTAACTCTGACCCAGTGAATCACGGGGTGGGTCCATAAGTCGCCCAAACACGGCCTGGACAGCCATTCACCTCCATTAATCTTTTGGACTAGGATTACACAAAAACTACCAGACTGCTTTTCATGAAACTCAGTGGAGGGGTGTAGCATGGGCCAATTTAGAACCCGTTCAATTTTGGCACACATAGAGCCACAAAATCGATTCAGGGGCGGATATCTGTGATCTGAATGGGGGTGTTGGATGATTTGAGCGGGGATGTTGGATGATTTGAGCGGGGATGTTGGATGATTTGAATGGGGGTGTTGGATGATTTGAATGGGGGTGTTGGATGATTTGAATGGGGGTGTTGGATGATTTGGGCAGGGATGTTGGATGATTTGAGCGAGGGTGTTGGATGATTTGAGCGGGGATGTTGGATGATTTGAGCGGAGATGTTGGATGATTTGAGCGGGGGTGTTGGATGATTTGAGCGGGGATGTTGGATGATTTGATCTGAGATGTTGGATGATTTGAGCGGGGGTGTTGGATGATTTGGGCGGGGATGTTGGATGATTTGAGCGGGGATGTTGGATGATTTGAGCGGGGATGTTGGATGATTTGAGCGAGGGTGTTGGATGATTTGAGCGGGGATGTTGGATGATTTGAGCGGAGATGTTGGATGATTTGAGCGGGGGTGTTGGATGATTTGAGCGGGGATGTTGGATGATTTGATCTGAGATGTTGGATGATTTGAGCGGGGGTGTTGGATGATTTGGGCGGGGATGTTGGATGATTTGAGCGGGGATGTTGGATGATTTGAGCGGGGATGTTGGATGATTTGAGCGAGGATGTTGGATGATTTAAGCGGGGATGTTGGATGATTTAAGCGGAGATTTTAAATGATTTAAGCGGAGATGTTGGATGATTTGAGCGAGGATGTTGGATGATTTGAGCGGGGATGTTGGATGATTTGAGCGGGGATGTTGGATGATTTGAGTGGGGATGTTGGATGATTTGAGCGGGGATGTTGGATGATTTAAGCGGAGATGTTGGATGATTTGAGCGGGGATGTTGGATGATTTAAGCGGAGATGTTGGATGATTTGAGCGGGGATGTTGGATGATTTGAGCAGGGATGTTGGATGATTTAAGCAGAGATGTTGGATGATTTGATCTGAGATGTTGGATGATTTGAGCGGGGATGTTGGATGATTTGAGCGGGGATGTTGGATGATTTAAGCGGAGATGTTGGATGATTTGAGCGGAGATGTTGGATGATTTGAGCGAGGATGTTGGATGATTTGAGCGGGGATGTTGGATGATTTGAGCGAGGACGTTGGATGATTTAAGCGGAGATGTTGGATGATTTGAGCGGGGATGTTGGATGATTTAAGCGGAGATGTTGGATGATTTGAGCGAGGATGTTGGATGTTCTCTCACTGTTCAGGCTTGTCCAGTGGTTTGGCATCTTCCTTGTCTTTTGATGACTTGATATGTTTCGCAATCTTCTCCATCTCATCTTCCTGGGCTCTCTGGAATGAGAAGAGATTATGATGAATACTTTCTACTAATAAAGATACAAATACAAAAACACCCCCAAAAAGTTTTACCTGAAACATGCAGGAGAGGTGATTTGAACACTCAACCTTCACTAAGGTCTTCACTAAGGTCCTCTCTCTGACTACTTATACAGTCTGCCAAACTGCAATCCTGCCATGTGGGGAGAGCAACCAAGTTTTAGCGGAATGTTCAGACCACTCCAGACCTCCTCCTTATTCACTGTTTCACAATAACTGCCAGGGCTGTTTGAAATGAAACATTCCTCACTGGTTTAGTGCTATTCATTTATTTTATATTTATTGACTCTGACTGCATCGTTGAAAATAGGGGTTGAAAATGATGGATTTGTGAGTTTCCGGGTTTGAATCTAAAGAATGAATGAAGTCCGATCAGTTGGTAAAATGATTGACAGTTTGCAATTCAGACCGGTCAAACTGAGAAATGTAGCTTTATTATAAGCAACGGTAACCAGCTTGTCAAAGAAGCCACCAGTAGTAGTCTACACTAGCAGTTCTACTGCCCCTGTAGCAGTGCTCTACTGCCCCTTGTGGTTGTGGGTTGTAATATTATTTTACTGCCGCTGCCACTCTCATTGTTGCTCTCACCACATGGTAGGACAAAGTATTGCAGTTTGGCTACTGTATCTACAGTATGGTATGTCTATCTATCTATCTATCTATCTATCTATCTCTGTCTGTCTGTTTGTCTGTCTGTCTATCGATCTATCTTTCTATCTAAATTTTGAAATGTTGATGAATGTATGTACGTATATGTATGTACTGTAGGCTACAGTATAAACTATATCTCCCTCTTATATTTGTTATATATTAGTATAGATCTTATAGTAAGTCTTACATTATTCTGTTATTATGATCACTTTGTACATACATACACACACGCATACTAAGGTCTTCTCTCTAACTATCTGTGAAAATATATATATATATACATACATACATACAGATGTGGACTAAATTGTTGGTACCCTTCCGTTTCCGTTAAAGAAAGAAAAACCCACAAAGGTCAATGAAATAACTTGAAACTGACAAGAGTTATAATAAATACAAATTTACTGAAAATTAACTAATGAAAATCTGACATTGCTTTTGAATTGTGGTTCAACAGAATCATTTTAAAAAACAAACTTATGAAACTGGCTTGGACAAAATTGATGGTACCCCAAGAAAAGATTGTAAATAATTTGACCATAGCGACGTGTTTAACTAAGGTGTGCCCTTTAATTAGCATCACAGGTGTCTTCAAACTTGTAATCAGTCAGTCTGCCTTTTAAAAGGGTGAAAAGTAGTCACTGTGCTGTTTGGTATCACGGTGTGTACCACACTGAACATGGACCACAGAAAGCTAAGGAGAGAGTTGTCTCAGCAGATTAGAAAGAAAATGATAGACAAGCATGTTAAAGGTAAAGGCTTTAAGACCATCATCTCCAAGCAGCTTGATGTTCCTGTGACTACAGTTGCACATTCAGAAGTTTAAGGTCCACGGGACTGTAGCCAACCTCCCTGGACGTGGCCGCAAGAGGAAAATTGATGACAAACTGAAGTGACGGATAATACGCAAGGTAACCAAAGCGCCCAGAACAACTTCCAAAGAGATTAGAGGTGAACTTCAAGGTCAAGGTACATCAGTGTCAGATCGCATCATCTGTCGCTGTTTGAGCCAAAGTGGACTTGATGGAAGACGACCGAGGAGGACTCCACTGTTGAAAGCAAATCATAAAAAAAGCGAGACTGGAATTTGCCAAAATGCATATTGAGAAGCCACGAAGCTTCTGGGAGAATGCCCTTTGGACAGATGAGACAAAACTGGAGCTTTCTGGCAAGTCACATCAACTCTATGTTCACAGACGCAAAAATGAAGCGTACAAAGAAAGGAACACTGTACCTAATGTGAAACATGGAGGAGATCGGTTATGTTCTGGCTTGTCTCAGTGCTGTCCAGTGCCAGAAAGCTTGGTCTCAGTCGCAGGACATGGGGTCCTCCAACAGGATAATGACCAAGAACACACAGCTAAAAGCACCCAAGAATGGCTAAGGGGCGGCTGTAGCTCAGTTGGTAGAGCGGGTCGTTCAATGATCGAAGGGTCAGCGGTTCGAATCCCAGCTCTGACTGTCCACATGTCGAAGTGTCCTTGAGCAAGACACCTAACCCCAAATTGCTCCCAATGAGCAGGTTAGCACCTTGCATGGCAGCTGCCGCCATTGGTGTGTGAATGGGTGAGTGAGAGGCCATTGTAAAGCGCTTTGAGTGCCGCTAAGATGGAAAAGCGCTATATAAGTGCAGTCCATTTACCATTTAAGAGCAAAACATTGGACTATTCTGAAGTGGCCTTCTATGAGCCCTGATCTAAATCCTTTTGAACATCTGTGGAAGGAGTTGAAACATGCAGTCTGGAGTCTTCATGTCTTGATTGGAGGGGATTTTGAAAGGCACACACCTGTATAAGGTCCCACAGTTGACAGTGCATGACAGAGCACAAACCAAGCCATGAAGTCAAAGGAATTGTCTGTAGACCTCTGAGACATTGGATTGTATCAAGGCACAGATCTGGGGAAGGGTACAAAAAAATGTCTGCGGCATTGAAGGTCCCAACGATCACAACGGTCTCCATCATTCGTAAATGGAAGACGTTTGGAACCACCAGGACTCTTCCTAGAGCTGCCCCCCCCCCGGCCAAACTGAGCAACTGGGGGAGAAGTGCCTTGGTCAGGGAGGTGACCAAGAACCCGATGGTCACTGACTGAGAGAGCTCCAGTGTTCCTCTGTGGAGGTGGGAGAACCTTCCAGAAGAACAACCATCTCTGCAGCACTCCACCAATCAGGCCTTTATGGTAGAGTGGCCAGATGGAAGCCTCTCCTCAGTAAAAGGCACATGACAGCCTGCTTGGAGTTTGCCAAAATGCACTTAAAGGACTCTCAGATCATGAGAAACAAAATTCTCTGGTTTGATGAAACCAATATTGAACTCTTTGGCCTGAATGCCAAGCGTCACATCTGGAGGAAACCAGGCAGCGTTCATCACCTGGCTAATACCATCCCTACGATGAAGCATGGTGGTGGCAGC
>NC_140235.1:3003383-3005630 GCF_949987555.1 Borostomias antarcticus
AGACTTACGTTCTCGTACAGAGCCTGCAACGTCTCCAGGTCCACAACAGTGTTGTCCATGTTCAGGATGGCTGGAAGAGAAATAGCAGTATTACTGTAAATATCCCACATCCCTGTCAGGTCCGTATTAAAGATACTACAGTGTGACGAGGCCCAGGCCCGGTCTTAACAAGTGGTGACAAGAGTAACGCCAACGTTTACGCCAACTTCCCATCAGCTCCGGTCGCGCAAAGTCAGATCTATCACCACACTTCGTTTTAGAGCGAGAAGAGACAACAAAGACCTCAGACCAGCACCAGCGTGACTGTGAAGAGTTGACTCGACTGTCACAACTGCTGTGTCATTACATGAGCAGTTCTTATCACGGTAACTTTAGAAAAGTCTTTTGTTTCCGGGGATCCTTGGATCTTGGGTCTCTTTGTGTTACGGTTGTTATTACTGAGGATGAATTCTAATGTGTGACCTCACACTGCAACACATTCTCGTCTCTCTCTCTCTCGCACACGCACGCGAGCGTGAGCACACACACAAACACACATACACACACACGCGCGAGCACACACACATACACACACACGCACGCTCGAGCGCACACGCACACACACACAGGCGCACACACACACAGGCGCACACACACACACACACACTGCACACACATACATGCACACACACACATAAATACACATACACAAACACAAGCACACACACACACACGCACACGCACACACACAGGTCCTTGGCTCTCGGATATCAACATTCTAAAGGCGCCGCATCAGAAGCCACAGATTGCAGCATAAGTAGGGTGGCCTGTGAGGTACAAAGCGTGGTGTTTTTGAATTCCTGCCGTCGCTCGTCTGTCTCGACGGTGCGAGGGCTCTGTCTCGCCTGTCTCCACGGTGCGAGGGCTCTGGCTCGTCTGTCTCGACGGTGCGAGGGCTCTGTCTCGTCTCTGTCTCGTCTGTCTCGACGGTGCGAGGGCTCTGTCTCGTCTGTCTCGACGGTGCGAGGGCTCTGTCTCGTCTCTGTCTCGTCTGTCTCGACGGTGCGAGGGCTCTGTCTCGTCTGTCTCGACGGTGCGAGGGCTCTGTCTCGTCTCTGTCTCGTCTGTCTCGACGGTGCGAGGGCTCTGTCTCGTCTGTCTCGACGGTGCGAGGGCTCTGTCTCGTCTGTCTCCACGGTGCGAGGGCTCTGTCTCGTCTGTCTCGACGGTGCGAGGGCTCTGTCTCGTCTCTGTCTCGTCTGTCTCGACGGTGCGAGGGCTCTGTCTCGTCTGTCTCGACGGTGCGAGGGCTCTGTCTCGTCTCTGTCTCGTCTGTCTCGACGGTGCGAGGGCTCTGTCTCGTCTCTGTCTCGTCTGTCTCGACGGTGCGAGGGCTCTGTCTCGTCTGTCTCGACGGTGCGAGGGCTCTGTCTCGGCTGTCTCGACGGTGCGAGGGCTCTGTCTCGTCTGTCTCGGCGGTGCGAGGGCTCTGTCTCGTCTGTCTCGGCGGTGCGAGGGCTCTGTCTCGGCTGTCTCGACGGTGCTCTGGCGCCTGGGAGCATTAATCCTTTGAAAGTAAATGTTTAAAGACAAACAGAGCCTGGGGGTCCGGTGTTTTGTCTAAGGTGTTGGGTTCAGCACAAGCAGCACACACAGCGTGGACGCGTGTTCCCATCTCACTGTGTGTGTGTGTGTGTGTGTGTGTGTGTGTGTCTCTCTCTCTGTGCGTTACTACTACTGTATATTCTACAACTATATTCTAACTATATATATAATCTGTGTGTGTGTGTGTGTGTGTGTGTGTGTGTGTGTGTGTGTGTGCGTCTCTCTCTCTGTGTGCGTTACTACTATATTCTACAGTACAACTATATTCAGATGACTCGTAGTGGGAATGAATGAGGCAAAACTAGTTCATGGAGAACAAAGAATATGAATTTTGTCTGCTGATCTAAAGTGAGTCTCAATACATTTTTTATAAAAGAAACAGGCACAAAAATACTGCTTAATACAAAGGCTTTATGGAAAAGGGCCACAGGCACTGAATCAAATATTAGACAAACAAATTCCCAATATTTTCAGATCAATATGCATATATTAGTGGAATGTTGAGCGCACAAAGCCGTTTTTTATTAGTTTTTAAAAGCTTGCAGACAGACCCATATTGTAGACAGATCTGGGAACGCACAACAAAGACCACAACTGGCAGTTTAACTACAGTTGCCCACAGTAGACACAAAAGATATTTACTCAGCGATCAACTATTCATAA
>NC_140235.1:3005830-3010830 GCF_949987555.1 Borostomias antarcticus
CCGCCCCTCCCCCCCTCCCTCTCCTCCCTCTCCTCCCCCCGCTCCCTCTCCTCCCCCCCTCCCTCCTCTCCTCCCCCCCTCCCTCCCCCCCCCTGCCTACCGGGCCGGGGTTTGGCTCGTAGCTGGGAATGGGAACCAGAGCTCCCACCGCAGACTGTCTGGCTTCACCACTTCCTCATGTCACTCAGTCTGGGGGGGGGGGGGGGGGCGGAGAGAGAGAGGGACAGTGGGCGACACAGACCGGCGCTGTGGAGTCAAGGCCACAGCGAGGCAAGCGAGGCAAGCGAGGCAAGCGAGGCGCACGAGCTACACACACGCATACACACACACACGCGCGCACACACACCTGTTTAGCCTTGGACTTGGAGATGGTGTCTGAAATGGGCTTCTTCTTCTCCTTGACGGCGCTCCTGGAGAAGAGCTCTACGAACTCGCTGAAGTCCACCGACGGCTCGTCGATCTTCTCCCACACCAGACAACCGCTCGTCTCCCTGATGAGCACAAATAAATATGCTCATCACTGCCCATACGAGCGCAGGAAACACTGTACAGTAACGCATATACAGTAGGCCTACCAACGATCATATACTGTACAGTAGGCCTAGCAACGATCATATACAGTAGGCCTACCAACGATCATATACAGTAGGCCTTCCAACGATCATATACAGTAGGCCTACCAACGATCATATACTGTACAGTAGGCCTACCGACGATAATATACAGTACCAACGATCATATACAGTAGGCCTACCAACGATCATATACAGTAGGCCTACCAACGATCATATACAGTACCAACGATCATATACAGTAGGCCTTCCAACGATCATATACAGTAGGCCTACCAACGATCATATACAGTAGGCCTACCAACTATCATATACAGTACCAACGATCATATACAGTAGGCCTTCCAACGATCATATACAGTAGGCCTACCAACGATCATATACAGTACCAACGATCATATACAGTAGGCCTACCAACGGTCATATACAGTACCAACGATCATATACAGTAGGCCTACCGACGATAATATACAGTAGGCCTACCAACTATCATATACAGTACCAACGATCATATACAGAAGGCCTAATAATGATCATATACAGTACCAACTATCGCTGAAACAAAATTGGTCACAGTGAAAATGACTGAATTCAGAATAGTGAAAAGCGCCCCAAATAAAGCTTCAAATGATTATCTACCCTGTATTACAGTAAACTGCCCTGATTTGACACATTTGGGCGCACAGTCTCTCCTACGGTACATATTTCTGGTGTAAAATTTCTCACACTGTCTAAACCTCTATGAAAACCAACTATCCGTCTAAATCCTCTTGTCAGCTCCTAAATCTTTCACATACTGTAGGTTCCTGGAATTGTCCGGGCGCTATAATGACTTGTGTGACCGCGCGTCAGAGAGGGTCCGTCCTCTTAGGGGACGACTAACAGCGCAACACCTGGTTCAGAGAGGGTCCGTCCTCTTAGGGGACGACTAACAGCGCAACACCTGGTTCAACTCAGACTAATGGCCGGCACACATCTTTCTCTCATTTTACACTCCGTTAGCTTTCGGTGAACACGGCTTGATCTTTCTGGTCGGCGGCCGGCGCTCTCGGCCGGCTGGAGGGAGGAAGCCCTCGCCGGGGTCAGCGGTCCGTCTCCCTCGCCGGGGTCAGGGGTCAGCGGTCCGTCTCCCTCGTCGGTTCGCCCTCCCGTTCACGCGTCACATTTATCTCCCGTGGCTTTCGTTCGGGAACGGTGGTACACACACACACACGCGCACGCATGCACACGCACACACATACACACTGTAGACTTTCTCTCTCTCACACAACACATACACACACTGTACACACTCTCTCTCTCACACACACAATGTACTGTACACAGTCTCTCACACACACTGTACACTCTCTCTCTCTCACACACACACACATACACACATACACACACACACACACACACACACACAGTGTACACTCTCACACACACACACATATACTGTTCACACATACACACACACAAACTCTCTCTTGCTCTCTCTCTCTCTCTCTCTCTCTCACACACACACACACACACACACACACACACACACACACACACTGTACACACTCTCTCTCTCTCACCACACACACACACACACACACACACACACACACACACACACACACACACACACACTGTACACTCTCTCTCTCACACACACACACACACTCACACACACACACACACACACACACACACACACACACACACACACACAGGACTGTACTGGGATGCTCAACTATAATGGTTCTGGTGGATTGAATCCCTTTACTTACTTTTTGGAGTGTATCTGGATCCTGGTCCAGTAGAGGGGCTTCATGGGTTTGGGGGGCTCGATGACGGCCTTCTGGGGCCCGGCCCCCATGGAGGGCAGAGACCCCCCGGGTGGAGGAGGGAAGGGGGCAAAACCCGGGGGTGGAGGCGGAGGAGGCGCGCCCATACCCGGTGGGGGGGGCGGGGGGGGGCGGTCCGAAGCCAGGGGGCGGGGGCGGAGGCGGGGGGGCAGGGTCCCTGTCCCGGTAGGGGGCGGAGGAGGGGGCGGAGGAGGAGGAGGGGGGGGCGGCTCCGCCCGGCAGAGGGGGCGGGGGTGGGGGACCCCCGGAGAGCTGAGGAGGAGGGGGAGGAGGAGGAGGAGGAGGAGGAGGAGGAGGAGGAGGAGGAGGGGGAGGAGGGGGAGGAGGAGGATGGGTACTGCTCTTCTGCTGCTGGCAGGTGCAAACAAACCCCCGTCTGGGTGTGACGGTCGAGGGCGACGGGGCCGGGACAGAGGAGGCCCCGGGGCCCCCTTGGAAAGGCACTTGGAACCTAAAGCCCTCCTCCACCGGCGAGGTCTGTATGGAGACCTCCAGACCCCTCCTGGCCCCCTGTCCTCCCCCTGAAGGTCACGGCGTTGCCCCGCGCGGCGGCGGCGCCCTCCTGGAGGTCCTTCCCCGAGAGGGCCAGCTGCTGGTTCTCCAGGGCGGCGATCTGGACCATCAGTCCGTCGATGGTGCGCTCCAGCTCGGGCGCCATGGTGTCGTCGTCCTCTTGACACGGCTGTCCCGATTTCAACTTGGATTCGGTCTGACGGGAGGAAAAAAAAAACAAGACTCGGCGCCTTTCTGACCGCAGAAGGACAACATTTTGAAACTGGTAAATACATAAACGTCACAAATGAAGTGTGCTTGAATCTAAACAGACGAGCGAGACTTCGATCCAAGTCTTGAGAAGACAGACGAGGCACAAAGGGCCTGTTGTGTGTCTTTGTCTCGTCCGCTAATTCATAGGAAGCAATAACATCATGTTCAGTGCTATGGGATGTCACATGAAGCGGGTTTGGGGGGCTGTAGTAGGGTGACGCGCCACATCCGGCGTGTGACCGGCCATATCTGAGGGGGGGGTTGGGTCAGGGAGTTAGGAGGGCTGGGTCAGGTCAGGGACGTCCGCCCGTCTAGGGATGAGGGGGGGAGGCTTGTACAGACTGCTCCCACCCACCAGACAGTCTGGTGTCTCGCTGGTCTCTGTACAGGCCGTGGGGAGAGGGGCAAGGACCAAGGAATGTAATACACATACTCCAGATTCAAGGTTGCTGTTGTGATCAAGAATGTTTTGAGTTTAGGCCCGGATTGTGTTTTAGTGAAATGCATCTAGTTTGAACCAACGCTGCCCTCTGGTGGGGAAAGGGGGTGTTGCCAGCCACTACGCACTGTCACATGCAGAAACTGTACCTGAGAATGTGTTTTCTGGTGCCCTGAAAATTAGAGACATACATACAAATTAGAGATATACAAATATATGTCCTACATGTATGATGTACTAGTACTCTATGTATGATACATAGGCTACTAGTACACAATAACAACAGTAACAATAAGCGAATGAGCGAAGAGGGCAATATTTAGGCCGAAACAACCAAGCTTTTAGGGACACACTAAATAAACTACAGAGCCATTATATGACAACAATGGCACCACGTAGAGGAATGACAGGATGATAAAAATACACCCCCTTAGGGCACAGCACTCAAAAGCCTACTCCCCTACTTCACTAATCAGTGTTAGGCTACTAGCCTACTAGCCTACTAGGCCTTAGCCCACCGCTCCAGGAAGCAAAGTTCACGCTCTCGAGCGCTGATTAAATGTAGGCAAAGCAAAACGCACAGTCATAACAACTGGTAATTAATCACAAAAGACCTACCTTATATCGTAACCCAAACCGTTTAATCCACTTCATTTTGGTTATTTTGTGAAATCAACTTTCAACAAAGATCTCCGTTTTACATTGATGCTGCCAGTATAGTGAGTAACGTGATTGACATGTGATGTAAATGACGGAAAGTCATGACAAGTTTTGATTGGATAAACCGTCCCAATGTTAACATGTCAAGTTGGTTTTTGGACTGGACATTTTTCGCGGTTTTGTATGTGTGGGCTAATTTGATTGGTTGATTTTTCATTTGGTCTTGATTTCCGTAAACCAGAATCCTTTTACCTGGCCTACAATGTTAAGCGACGAGCTAGTAAGACCGCTGTCAACGGACCGTAACGTGGACTGTATTTTCATGAGCACTGTAGGACGGAGCACTACCAAAACGCTAAACATGGATGAAAATGAAGCGATATGGCAGAATACAATACGCATTCAAGTCAAAAACAGTGTGAAAGTTGATTTCCGTGCAATTTAAAGGTGCTCTGTTCGATTTACTGCACTTTTTGTAAAAAAAAAAAAAAATCCAATAAATGCAATAAATAGGTCCAGGGGAGTCATAACTATCTGCTCATAAAATATAGCCAAAGGTGTAGGCGAGTGCCTCTCGGGCTGTTGCGTTCCACGGAATGTTGTTTGCGGAACTAATATTTTCGGTTGCCATGGTAGTTTGTTTGGTCTCTTCACATTTCTACTAAAGAACGGTTCTGCTTCACTCAGTACGGTTGGACAACCGTGCCATGGGAACGGTTCTGCGAACGG
>NC_140235.1:3015830-3018330 GCF_949987555.1 Borostomias antarcticus
CATACTCCAGGAGCTTGCTCGATCGCCTTGTTGAGAGGGGTCAGGGAAGAATTTTTACAGCTCACTTATCTGGCCCCCGGGTGATTACTGTTGTTTTGCTTCCCTCTGGAATATGTAGAGAGTGGGGCGTATGCCCACCTCCCTTGTTCTCTGTAAAGCGCATTGTGTTGCCTCTGGGTATGAAATGCACTATACAAATAAAGCTTTGATTGATTGATTGATTGATTGATTGATTGATTGATTGATTGATTGATTGATTGATTGATTGATTGATTGATTGATTGATTGATTGATTGATTGATTGATTGATTGATTGATTGATTGATTGATTGATTGATTGATTGATTGATTGACAACAACTGGACAGCCTGGAGGCTGTGGTTGAGAGGAGGACGAGGGACAAACTCTCCTCTATGACGAGCTGTGGCAGATGAGGAGCACTTTCAGCCACAGGCTCCTCCCACCCAGATGCAATACTGAGTGGTTCAGGCGTAACTTTGTGCCAGCGGCCATCAGACTGTATAACAGTGCCTGAGTGTTCATGAGTGTTGTGAATGTATGTATGTATGTATGTATGTATGTATGTATGTATGTATGTATGTATGTATGTATGTATGTATGTAGGTAGGTAGGTAGGTAGGTAGGTAGGTAGGTAGGTAGGTAGGTATGTATGTACAGTATGTATGTATGTATGTGCATAAAGTGCATTATAAAAGAGACAGAAAATAGAAGACCATAAGAGAATGGTATTATCAAATAAAATAAAATGTTATTAAAGAAAGAAATCATTTAAAGAAAGGTCATAAAAATAAGTCTTGAGCTGCCACTTAAAAGTGTCAACTGAGGCTATGCATCTGTGAGGGGGGGGGGGATATGTTTCTTTTTGATTTTCTCAAGGGTCACTATGTCTAAATATGACCTTCATTTATGGTTGACATTGATCACCTTTTCATGGACTGATGCAGTTTCACCAGAAAACGCCTGACTGGACATGTGGTTTGTGAACATTGCAGCTGAGGAGGGACCAATTAAGCGCCTTTTAATTGGACACTTCCTGACATTCCTTTCTAGCCCTGGGGTAATGACATTAAAACACAAACAGCAGTGGTCTGACATTTAAGTCAACAATCCTATCAACCACAGTGTTCAACCCTCTGGACATCACTAAGGTGTGACCACATGCAGTAAGTCAAAGGAATGTAGGACTTCAGCCCTACTGTCCAGGGTATTATCAATATACAGGTTCAGGGCACCAGTAAGGAGGTTGCTGTCATGGTTGGTGACACAAACTGAGAGTAGATCCAAGATTTCGCTGAATACTTTGGTGGCCGATAGATGGTGACCAAGAACGCAGGAGTTTGACTCAATTATAATAACCAGGTATTCAAAAGAATCTGTGTCTGTGTCTATCTGAGAAGATAGCAGCCAACCCTCGTCACTTCCCTTCACGGACCGAATTAATTAAGTTACAATTTGGAGGTGATGTTTCAATGAAGTCCCTAGCGACTAGCGTCATGTCCAGGGGGTGGACTTGTACATCAAGCTGCCTCACGCTAAGGAACCAGGAGACAGGCTCCTGCCCTATGGACCACTAGGCTCCAGAACCATTGGTTCTTACTCCATCTGACTGTTGCCATGTTTATCTTTTTGTCGTGTATTATTTATATTATCCATGAGCGGTGGTCCCCAGCTGATGACCGTGTAGCTCAACTTGTGGAAAGCGGTCAGGAGAGGCCTGACTCAGGGAGGAGGACGCCCCTGACATGCATAGTCCTCCATGGGCACCGTTGGAGGTGCGACAGGCCTAGGGCTCAGCAGGAAGACTGGAAGACCTGTCTGTCTGTATCTGTCTGTCTGTCTGTCTGTCTGTCCTTGTCTCTGTCTGTCTGTCTGTCTGTCTGTCTGTCTGTCTGTCTGTCTGTCTGTCTGTCTGTCTGTCTGTCTGTCTGTCCTTGTCTCTGTCTGTCTGTCTGTCCTCTCTGTCTGTCTGTCTGTCTGTCCTCGTCTCTTTCTGTCTGTCCTTGTCTCTGTCTGTCTGTCTGTCTGTCTGTCTGTCTCTGTCTGTCTGTCTGTCTGTCTGTCTGTCTGTCTGTCTGTCTGTCTGTCTGTCTGTCTGTCTGTCTGTCTGTCTGTCTGTTTGTCTGTCTGTCTGTCCTCGTCTCTGTCTGTCTGTCTGTCCTCGTCTCTGTCTGTCTGTCTGTCCTTGTCTCTGTCTGTCTGTCTGTCTGTCTGTCTGTCTGTCTGTCTGTCTGTCTGTCTGTCTGTCTGTCTGTCCTCTCTGTCTGTCTGCCTGTCCTCTCTGTCTGTCTGTGTCTGTCTGTCTGTTTGTCTGTCTTTACTGGCTCTGAGACAAATTAGGGTTCTTGTTTTGTCACTGACAGCACACTGGAAACGTCTTATCATATCTCTTTAGTGTTGTTGTGTAATATCTCCAGGGTTAGGCCAGGTGAGCGGGGTCTTACGGTGAACGCGGTGGTGGGCGGGGCGAGGGTGTCTCTGT
>NC_140235.1:3023330-3075830 GCF_949987555.1 Borostomias antarcticus
TTGATTCCGTGCCGTCAAGGCCTGTGGGTGTGGCAACCGCCGCCCCCTGTAGTGTCGCCTCAGTTAAAGGGCCGGCGACTCTCTCCGGGACCCCAACGCCGAACGCCACTTGCTTCTCCCTGATGGCCTGCTGGATGTCAGAGAGCAGGTCCTCATTCTCGTCCGTAGCCGAGTGGAAGCTGTACAGATCCGCCTCCGACTCCGAGCTGGTCCTCCTGCGTTCCTCCTCCAGCACGTCGAATCTGGGCTGACCGCTGCGGTCGGCGTCCCCGTCCGACGTCATCCCCGTGACCTCCTCCGCCCGGGTCCCCTTGCTCCTGTCCAGGGCGTCCCCTCTGGGCGTTATCCCCTTGGTCTTCAACAAGCTCTTCCTGATCCTCATACTGGAGAACACCGAGCTTAAAGACTCTGATTTAGAATTCTTCTTCCCTGTGTCACCATCGCTGCTTTTGCCGGCTTTACCATTGGACTTCTTGGCTTTCTTGGAGTTCTCGGCGTCCCTCCCCTCAGCTCCGCCGTCGTAGGGGGCCTCCCCCCCACCTCCACCTCCTCCACCACCACCTCCACCTCCTCCTCCTCCTCCTCCTCCTGCCGCCGCCTTCCTCTGCTTGGCCTCCTGGTTCCCCATGTTCCTGAGCAGGCGCACTCCCTTGGAGATCAGGCCATGCTGCTGTCCGGCCCGTGGCCGAGACTTGGGCGTCTCCTCCTGGACGCGGGCTCCCCTGCTGGCCCGCCTCTCTGCCCAGCTCTCCGGCGCCTTCCTGCTCGCCGACGCCGCCGCTGCTGCTGATGATGCTGAGAGGACAAGGCTGGCGGGTTCTCTCTCTCCCTCCTCCCTCTCCTCCCTCTCCTCCCCCGCTCTCTCTCTCCGCCCCTCCCAGCTCGCCCCATCTGTTCCCTCCGGAGACTTACATAACGGAGTGCTGGATGAGCGGGCGCGCCAGGCATGCTCAGAGCGAGGCTCCTCCCCTTCCCCGGTCTCTGACTGAGAAGCAGGAAGAGGATGGTGATGTTGTTGTTGTTGTTGTTGATGTAGGAGGGAGTGCGATTGTCTGCGGAGCAGATTGGTCAGGCTGCTCTTCCTCCTGTCCTTGAAGGTGGCGGAGAACAAGCTCTCCTTCAGGAAAGGCACCTGGGTCTCCACGGTCTGGATGGTCTGCATTCTGAACCCTTACCGGAACGACTCTGAATTCAAAAAGAGAGAAAGACGAGAACTCTTTAGGTGCCAGGTGTTTATTTTTAGACAGGAAATCAGAGAGGCAGCTATGATGGTCCAAGGACAATCAATACATTTCTTCAGCAGTAGGTTTATATTTGTGCAATTGCATTTCATAGCCTACTGTATGTCCCTTATGGTTATACAATCTTGCCTCATTTCAATAATCCTGCCTACATGTATGAGATTTACAGTGAAAATATCACAGCGTTGTTGTTGTTATTGTAAGCATGCCTGACCCGGGATTACTTCTGGGAATATGATTCAGGTAATCCCTCTCTATCAGAAGCGTCTATTAATAACTCGGGTGCTTGAGCTTCTCAGGCCGGCCTGTCTGTGGTGATTTAGTGTAAAGCTTAGCAGCCATCTTTTTTTTGACCCTGCTAGCAAAACGACACCTGTCACTCTGCTAACAGCGCTGGGTGACGAGAGAAATAACAATAACACTATATACAGTACATACTGTAGTTCATCTGATATTTTTTGGCCTATCTTACATTATTTACATGTTTTAAAAACATTGTGTGCCTATTTTAAAAATGGATCATCTTTGTTTAAATACGATATAATTTTTTTTTATATATATATCTGTGTTACATTATCCTAATAGTTGTGACACACATCCGGTTAAATGGTAAGCAAGTGGATGTATTTAAATTAAGTACAGTACATATAGACAAAAATAGTGTGAAATGTAAACTGTTATTGTGCGCTCTTGATATATACTGTACAGTAAGTGCTCATTGCTCATGTCACAGCTAAGTACACAATGGATCTCATATACATGCCTGTACATTATCTATTATGGTTAGCACTGAGCACTAATATCTCAAGAGGGCACAGTCTATCAACATTTTTATACGGACCGTTGTACATGATCATAAATAACCTTATAACAGGGCAAAAATAACCTCATTACTTATAACACCGAATACCCAAACTACTCATTCAATGTCAAGTGTACAGTAGGCTCCGGCCGAGTTTTCACCACCGAAGGATTGATTGTGAATATGCACGTCTCTTCCCTAAGCATGTTGATATGCTAATTTTAGTGTACAACAATATTTAGGCTTAATGCCTTAAAGGTTTTGCATCACAATCCGATCACTTAGCCTACATTGTTTGAATGAAGTTTGCATTTATTCCTTCTGTTTCCTCCTGTGTTGCTTCAGTGGCACAACAATGAGATATTATAGTTTATTTATGAAGCATTTATTAACATTTGACTGTTGTTTATGTTCAGAGAGATAAAGATGATGTTTAATAAAGTTTTGAATGATTCTATTGACATTTGGGGGGATTTCTGAGAAAATGCCCTCAGTGTCTTCACAATGCTAACAAACGTCACCCTAAGGTGCATTCTGATTGGTCTGGATGAGTCAGCAGGGGTCCAGTCATCCAGATGATTGGCAGAGCAAGCCAAAGGTTGAAAATCCTGAGGTGCCCTTTAAGTTTTAAAGAAGGAAATACAGAATATGCTTGACCAGGTATTACATTTTTCTGAACATCTGTACTGTAAAGTGACTCTTTAACTACACTCTGCCTTACTAAAAGTTACAGTACTAGTACAATGTTATAATACAACATTATTTGTCCATTACTGTAAATGAGGGAACCCTCATTGCTTTATGAGTATAAATAACACTTTGAAATTAAATTTGTAGGCTTTGTAATTTGTTCCTGTGGTGCCAGCAATAACTTAAACACCAACTCCTACATACAGTACTTGGACAGACATACAGCACATTAATACCAAACGTGATACAAAGAATGAATACAAGAGATCCACCACACTTCATACTGTACACCCCCACATCACTAGTCCCCATGGTAACTGATTTCAGTGATTTTACAAACTAGCCTAGAGCTGGGGATCATTGTGAGAGGAAAAATAAATCAATTTCCGAGTTAGTTTGTATTTAATAGTCAATAAAATGGAAAAAAAACAACAATAACACTCTTTACATTGGTCAAGATAAGCTACAGGTTAGTACAAAGGTGTGGTTCCCCACCAGGAACCTAGATAAGCTACAGGTTAGTACAAAGGTGTGGTTCCCCACCAGGAACCTAGATTAGCTACAGGTTAGTACAAAGGTGTGGTTCCCCACCAGGAACCTAGATAAGCTACAGGTTAGTACAAAGGTGTGGTTCCCCAACAGGAACCTAGATAAGCTACAGGTTAGTACAAAGGTGTGGTTCCCCACCAGGAACCTAGATAAGCTACAGGTTTGTACAAAGGTGTGGTTCCCCACCAGGAACCTAGATAAGCTACAGGTTAGTACAAAGGTGTGGTTCCCCACCAGGAACCTAGATAAGCTACAGGTTAGTACAAAGGTGTGGTTCCCCAACAGGAACCTACTTGCCTGGGCAGTGGTTCCTCTTCTGTGGATTCTCCTCAGTAGAACAGGGAGCTAGGAACACAAACCAGTGTTTGTCATGTCAGCTGGGCCGCTCCTCTTCCAGGGTCACATGAAGAAGTGTTGCTTACCATCACATGCCCCTTCCCTGTCCAGGCTCACCCCTCGGGGCTGTCTCCCTCCACAACAGTCTGGCGTTAGGGGGGAGGAACACACTGGCCCTCTATCCTGGAGTAATACAGTTAGTGTGAATGCTAATGGGTGATGGGAATATCTCTACCAGACCAGTACAACTTGTGCTACCATTCAATCAACTGGGATGATGAGGCACATTGTGGCCTTGTGATTAAATCCCATATGTTAACAGTTGAAAACTGTTTTAATGTCAAGACAAATACTTAGTAGTCTACTGAAACTAACGTCAATATATGGTGACATCATGAAATATGGCATGAAATATGAAGCAGGCAATGTGTCAATAAAACATTTTTAGATTTATTGACTTCCAATATGGATACGATTGGCATACTAATAATGTACAATAACAATAACAAAACAATAAAGTTCTATTTTAATCTTGACATTTGATAGGCCTGCCACTTTTGGTAGTTTACATCCCAAATCTGAATCAGGATGTACTGTAAGTCCTCTGTAGAACATTTTGTTGAAAGCAGTAAAAATACCCATTGACGTTTCAGACAGAATCATCTCTTTCATTTGTCAGTGTCAGTCTCAGAGTCCTGTGCAGGATCTCACTTACATGTATTCCATCATTCTGCTCACATGATCATTCAGGATTGCGTCTGGACTGTTGCTTGCAAAATCCATTTAGAAAGTACACAGCGAAATGCAATACATTCAGAAAAGTGTTGGTTTAAGAAATCTTGTATCAAATTGTATGGTTTGTGCCAGAAGCATGATGCCTCATTCTCTCATGACATCACATGTACAAATGAATATTGTATTCCATTGCTTGTATTTATTTTTTTGAGTGTAGTATTCTCTTTATTCAACAGATGTCACTGTTGCGATACTAAATACAATAACGAGAGGGGTTTGGGACCAGTCTCACCATCAACAGAGGATACGAAAGATAATGGCATAAATTTTTCCACAATCCAGTAATCAAAACACAGAGCCATCAGTGACGGGTCCTTGCATGTACAACCAATCATTGTGAATTGACTTGGGAATATCCAAATATATATAACAGTATATTATTACCCTCTACACAAAATCTCAGTTACATGAACAACGACTGAATTACTTGATGCACTTGTCTCCACCATGTACTGTAAACTACAACAATCACATTGAACACAAGAGCAGCTCCTGGAAGGGCTGTATAATATTCACAACTGAGTTCTCAAAATTATTTTCAGACTTAGTCAAAATGTAGAGAGCAATATTCAGAGACCGAGCCTGTTGAACCACAGCGACCGTTGTGCTCATATGAAACAGAATCTGAGCTACGATCCGATTGGTTTACCAGGCTACTGATGACTGATTACACTACCAATATCTGTTGTCCTGGGAACGGACGCCATTTTGACAATATACTTCAGTTGACACAGGAAAGCTACAGGCATATCCAAGTAAAAAAAGCAAAGTACACAAGATAAAAAAAGGAAAAGAAATACTGCAAATCAAGTTCAGGCAGCTTACAGTAAAATCACGATGCAGCCTACTGACCCAAAGAACACTTTGGTCTCGGCTTTCAGTTGCTATATTACAGACAACCAGTTTCCTTTGAAAAGCTTAACTGCAGGTACTGTACCTTGTGATCTGCCACCACTGACAGAAAATGGTAAGAAATGTCAAAACCCCAACCTCATAACAAACAGACTTATAATCTCACCAGGTATCAATTGCACTTCAAAAAGACCCCAATGCATTTAAAGCCCTTTTTTCCGATTGGTGTACACTACAGTCATAGAGTAACATCATCTGTACTTCTCTGGAACTCTGCAGAGAACAGAGAGAAAAAAAGGTTCTCCCTCCAGTAGCTCTGCCCGTAGAACCCGACGAACATTCCGCTTGGGTGTTGGTTCCGCTGGGGACTTCAGACATCGTCACATCAGACTAGCACTCTGACCCTGGGGTGGCTGTGTGGTACCACAAAGAAAGACAGACAGACCCCGGAGGTTGTCCGGGTCCAGGTGCTGTGGCATCTACAGTCTGTGAGATCGGGCTGTCGGACGAGGGGCCGTCCTATTACGTGGAATCTCTGGGGATCCTCCTTTGGAACACCACCGAGTGCCTCTGCTGGAACTGCTGCTTCCTGCGTTTGCGCTTGTCCCAGCGGCAAAGGAGGATCATCTTGAAGGTGGTGCGGAAGGTCTTGTTGCAGAGCGCGTAACACATGGGGTTGACGGTGCTGTTGACGTAGCACAGCCAGTAGCCGAGCGCCCAGAGGGCTTCTGGGATGCAGCCCTGACAGAAGGTGTTGACCAGCACCATGATGTTGTAGGGCGTCCAGGTGATGATGAACGCAAACAAAATGGCGCTAAGCGTCTGGGCGGCCTTCTTCTCCTTCACCAGAGACATGCGCTTGCGCTTGGTGATCTGAGTCCGCGCCCTGGCGGCGAAACGTTTGGCCATGGCCGCCTCTTTGAAGGAGAAGGGCAGGGAGGGGGACTTGGTGGCGGCGGCAGAGCCGGGGGAGTGGCCTGCGAACGGCTCCACCTTGGTGGCCTGGAGAGCGGGCATGGACTGGACCTTGGAGATGCGTTTGGGGAAGCGTTGTTGGTAGCTGTCGTCGTCCCCGTCGCCCTCTTCGGGCGGGGTGGCGGTAGTGGTTATGGTGGTGGTGGAGGAGTGGCCGTCTCGGCCGAGCTCCTCCCCCCTCCTCAGAGGCTCCGCCTCCTCCGCAGCGACCAGGTCCTCGCAGTGGGCCAGCTGGGAGTTGACGGCGGCCTGCATCCCCGGCAGGTTGAGGACGATGGAGAAGATGGCGTGGCTCTTGGGCATCATCTCCCTGACGCTCCCCTCCTCGTCCTCGGACGACCCCGATTGGTCCACGGCGCCCGCCTCGTTGTTGTTCCAGCTGTCGCTGCTGCTCTGGTCCGGGTCGCCCTCCCGGGGCGGCGTTCCGCCGGGCCTCCAGGACCGCGTCACGGGCCAGCAGTGGAGGCGAGCCGCCAGCCCCCAGCCGGGGCTCTTCCTCTGGGACGACCTGGTGAGCTTGAAGCTGCCGCAGCTCCTGGAGCTCCCGGTCTGGCGGCGGCTGAAGCGGGTCATCTTCTCCCCGCCTCCGCCACCCCCGGCCCGGCTGCTCAAGCCCTGCAGCCCCACCAGCTCCCTGGAGCGGTTCTGGGTCTCCTTGTAGATACGCCAGTACAGCACGCTCATGATGGTGACGGGCAGGTAGAAGGCAGCTATGGCTGTGCAGAAGGTTATGATGGGCTCGGACAGGAACTGGATGTAGCACTTGTCAGGGGGGACCGTCCTCTTTCCCACAAAGTACTGCCAGAACAGGATGGCCGGGGCCCACAGGACCAAGGACACGGACCAGGCCAGGCCGATCATGAGGCCGGCCCGTCGGGTCGTCCGTTTGGCCCGGTAGGTCAGGGGTCGGGTGACAGAGAAGTAGCGGTCGAAGCTGATGACCAGGAGGTTCATGACCGAGGCGTTGCTGGCGACGTAGTCGATGGCCAACCACAGGTCACAGGCCCAGTTCCCCATGGCCCATGTCCCCATGACGATGTAGGCCGTGTACAGGTTCATGGAGATGACCCCGATGATGAGGTCAGCCACCGCCAGGCTAAGCAGGAAGTAGTTGTTGACTGTCTTAAGCTGGCGGTTGACCTTAAAGGCGACCACTACCAGAATGTTGCCGATGATGGTGATGAGGGAGAGGAGGCCGGTCAGGAGAACTATTAGAACCACCTGCCACACAGTATGACCTCCCAGGGGGTCATAGAAATAATATGAATCGGTATTATTACTACTGTACGCCCCCGGCTGGGAGGTCACCGTCTCGTTGAGGGAGCCTGACAGGTTGAAGAGGGTCTCCTCCAGGCTGGCCAGGTCCTGCCAGGGATTCCCTTGGAGAGCGTTGGATTGTGGGTAGGCTGATGTTCCCGGGACCCTCGGGGTCACGTAGAGGCCAGGGTCTGTACTGTTGGAGCTCATCGTGAAGCCCTGGCATATTCTGGATGGAGGGAGGAGGGGGGAGAGAGAGAGAGAGAGAGAGAGGGAGAGGGAGAGGGAGAGAGAGAGAGAGAGAGAGAGAGAGAGAGAGATTAGTATGTAGGTAGCCCTGTCAAAGAGGGACCTACTGACTAGAATGCATTTAAAAAATGGCACTTTTTGTCAAATTACCACCACTATTGGCTTTTACTATTGTAATAATATAATAACCTGTTCTTAACGTTTTATGTGTTTATATGTATTGTGCTGTGAGGGTCTTCAAAGCCATGTTTAGTGGTGATGCTCTGAGGATATTAAAGATTTCTAAGAGCAGTTGCTGTTTCATAATCTCTCCTATAGGTGGGGCTAGAAGCATTTACATGTAAAAGGTGTGCTAGTCTTCACTTTTCTCATTTAACTTTCTATTTTGTGAACACTTTGTATTCAAGACCTGATTTGGGCAAATGCATTGCAAACCACATCACATCTTAGAGGACAGTCTTGATAAACAATAATACATTATGCCACATTTAAAGAATCAACATTGAAAGTGAGGCCAAATCAACATTTTGAAGAGGGTTCATTTGATGTCCTGATTTGATATCCAGTAAATTGTTAAAGCGGCATCACAACCCAACGTGGTGTCCGACTAAGTGGCCTAATCTGATTGTGAGGCGAGCGTCCTGAAATGTTTAATGACATTAATGCTGTAAAGCACAACAGGATGACAGTCCTTCTGCCGGGAGGCTAACTGGCTGACTTAACATGCAGGTGATGTCCGTCATTTAAATTCAGCTCCCTGCATCGTAGCCTTGATGTGAGCCTTTCACTCAGCGAGTCTCTTAATCTCACAGATAGAGGACAGAATGGAAGCTTTTACCGCCTCTTTCCCAAGGACAGCCGTGGCCGTAGCGAGTGTGTGTGTGTGTGTGTGTGTGTGTGTGTGTGAGAGAGAGAGAGAATACTTCTCAAACTTAGAGAGAGACAAATACAAGCAGACAGAAATGAATCCACACTTTACCCAAATATATGCTCACTCACACATAAAGATGCACATGCAGGTACAGTACATATAGATTGAAGTTGATCAGTTTCAACAACTTCAGTAACTTCTCAACATCGTTATGATACATTTCATAACAGCACTATGAGCTCAGAAAGGAGGAAGAGATCTCGAGAAAGACAGATAGTAGTATAAACCAGCATTGCCTTCAGAGAACAATGCCAAGGCCTAACTCTAAGTGAGAACAAAGTTATTAGCTATAGCCAGCTGCCGGCTCTCTGCGCTCCATCACATCATGCGCTCTCACACACACTCTCACACACACTCTCACACACACACTATCACACACACTCTTGCACAACAACGTCTGGGTGTAGATATCACTCAGGCGAACCAAGTACGGACTTGCAGAGAGAGAGAGAGAGAGAGAGAGAGAGAGAGACAGAGAGGAGAAGGAGGGCAGACATACTTGCAGAGAGAGAGAGAGAGAGAGAGAGAGAGAGAGAGAGAGAGAGAGAGACAGAGAGAGAGAGAGAGAGAGAGAGAGAGAGAGACAGAGAGACAGAGAGACAGAGAGAGAGAGAGACAGAGAGGAGAAGGAGGGCAGACATACTTGCAGAGAGAGAGAGAGAGAGAGAGAGAGAGAGAGAGAGAGAGAGAGAGAGAGAGAGAGAGAGACAGAGAGAGAGAGACAGAGAGGCAGACGTACAGACGTAGGGAGCACTCCCAGTCCTTGGCTCAGACTCTACCCAGCCCTGTCTCACTGTCTGAATACACAAGCCTTGCTTTCCTCAGGATGTTGGCGAATGGTGTCGTCTAATTAGTTATTGGATTGGATTGGTGTTGTGGGGCCCCATTGGAAGGGAAGGGGGCTGGGGGGTTGGGGGTGGGATGGATGTGGGGGGGTTCAAATGTTGGCAGGCAGCCAACCCTGATGGCGCAACAATAAATAAAGTCTCAGTACTGCTACGCTGTGCTTCTATTGGCTGAGGGAGAGCCTGGGAGGCGTGTCTGATGAATGTGGACTGGTCTCTACTTTCACAGAGCATCTCTGTCCATCTCACTTATTGAGATAATTGAACAGACAAAAGTATCGATCTCAACGACCTTCTGGCTGAAGACAACTAAATTGGAACTTTATTGTTTAGTCTCTAGTGGGGGTAGTGTCGGTTAGAGTTTGTGCTCAAGGGTTGACCTGTAAGAACACATTGGAACAGCTGCCCCCTCTCTCAGCAGTAGACCCTCCCAGTGCCCCGAACCCACGCCCCAAGAGCAAGTCATACAAGGCCCTGCACCTGTGGGATGACAGAGCCTCTAATGGCCCAGTGCACGACTGCAAAACAAGCTCAAGTAGCCCCGAGCTGCACTCAACCATCTGTGACAGGGGACAGAAGTGCTCACACACACACACACACACACACACACACACACACACACACACACACACACACACACACACACACACACACACATTTCAATTTCTTTATTAGATTTTCAATGACAGATACAAATCAATATCAAAATCCAACAGTAGCAAGAGTCACACAACGCAGTGCAAGATCACATTCACTTAATGTAGTCCCAGCAGGGAGGTCAAAGCTATTTATGGATATAGGCAGCAGCGTCTTTTCCATATGAAATGACTGCCAATGATGGCAGACACAGAACAGTACTTAACTGTTTTGCTGATTTTTTTTGCCAGTCCAGCAAGTTGGAGTCCTCGCACACACATTTTATGTACACATTTTATGTATTTTATGTACACACACACACACACACACACACACACACACAGACACACACACACACACACACACACACTAACATGATCTCACAGCAATGTGTCACTATAAGATGGACAAGTACACACACGCACGCACACCCTCACACACACACACAGACACACACACACACACACACACACACACACACACACACACACACACACACACACACACACACACTAACATGATCTCACAGCAATGTGACACCACACTTCTTCAAAGACTGCCGTGTTCAAAGCAGGCTGTCAGCTGACTTTTCCTCACAGTCATACTGTAGATTAAGCTAAACAAAGGAAACAAAACCTACAGTATAAAGATTTTGTCACAAAAAAAAGTAAAGTTATTGAAAAAGAGACATCCCACGTCTACCCTCTCAGCCCCACCGCAGGAGTTTTTGAGACTCCTTTTGAGGAAAAGCTGAACATTCACGAATGATTTCTGTGGGAGAAAAATGTGTCTCTCTGAAGATAACCGATTGAATAGAAGGAAGTGATATCGCTCTTTCATCTGCTTGACTTCTCTCATGAAGGAAAACGCTAACGCCTCACAGGATGGAGGGGGGATCTTTAGCTTTGTGAGACCATCCTGATCTCCTGAGCTCACATTCAAGCTGGACTTCCCCCTATTTAAAACGATTATTCTCCGATTACATTTTGACCGGGCCAATCAGGAACTGTGTTTTGACTGCTGTTCCTCCCCCCAGTAGAATCTAGCCCCTGATTGGTTCCCGTAGCAAAAAAGTCTCAGTAACGTTAATGTTAGTAGAATAAACAGCCATCGGTGCAGTTATTGCAGAAATAGACTCAATAGCAACAATGAAACAAGAACAAGAGTATGCATGGAGTCTCTCGGAGGAAAATACTTTTTCGCCGTTCTTCCGACTGGATTTGGCAAAAGTGTTGTTATGCTGATTGGCTAAAGGAGTTCGTCAATCAAGGCAAGTAGTCCCGCCCACAATAGTCGTTGGAGATGAGGAGGAAATAAGTCCAGACGGAGCTGTGGAGGAAAACTGGTCTCACCTCGCTAGATCAGGATGGTCTCACCTCGCTAGATCAGGATGGTCTCACCTCGCTAGATCAGGATGGTCTCACCTCGCTAGATCAGGATGGTCTCACCTCGCTAGATACAAGATGGTCTCACCTCGCTAGATCAGGATGGTCTCACCTCGCTAGATCAGGATGGTCTCACCTCGCTAGATTAGGATGGTCTCACCTCGCTTGATCAGGATGGTCTCACCTCGCTAGATCAGGATGGTCTCACCTCGCTAGATCAGGATGGTCTCGCCTCGCTAGATCAGGATGGTCTCACCTCGCTAGATCAGGATGGTCTCACCTCGCTAGATACAGGATGGTCTCACGAGGCTAGATCAGGATGGTCTCACCTCGCTAGATCAGGATGGTCTCACCTCGCTAGATCAGGATGGTCTCACCTCGCTAGATCAGGATGGTCTCAACTCGCTAGATCAGGATGGTCTCACCTCGCTAGCTCAGGATGGTCTCACCTCGCTAGATCAGGATGGTGTCACCTCGCTAGATCAGGATGGTCTCACCTCGCTAGATCAGGATGGTCTCACCTCGCTAGATCAGGATGGTCTCACCTCGCTAGATCAGGATGGTCTCACCTCGCTAGATCAGGATGGTCTCACCTCGCTAGATCAGGATGGTCTCACCTCGCTAGATCACGATGGTCTCACCAGGCTAGTGGATCCCAACCGTGAGTGAGGTCCTGGGGGACGCGGACAGATGTCAGCCTGTAGCTGTTTTTCCTGCTTGTTTCTGAGCGGCGCTGACAGTTACACCCGTAAACATGACACGGGGGGCTTATGACAAATACCCTTCAATGCCACGATTTGAATATTGCTCTGTACAACATTGAGGAGACCGCCGACTGATTAAGGAGGTGCTTGTGTTTCACGAAAGTTCAGGCGCTTCTAGACAGAAATGGAGAGGAGGTAGCTAATTATAATTATAATTCTTCCCATTTTGCAAAATGTGAACTATTCAAGAAAGTCCAAGTGTCCTAACTTCTGCCTTATTTCTCTACTTGTTAAGGACATGACCTACAGTACTGCAGCCTGGCAATTGTACTACAAAAATGTGATCTTTTCTTCTCCCTCCTAAGCAATCTTAAACCTTTAGGTTGCTGCTAGAGGGCTGGCTCATATTGACTCCCTCTCTCAGGGCAGAGATTCAGGCAAACAAGTCATCTATTCTCGCTTTCCACAACCTGAAACAACCTGTTCTTTGACATTTCAAAGCGTTTCGTCAAAGTGGGGGTGAAACACATACATCCCCAGCTGTCTAGATCCAGGGATGCGCCTGGAAAGCAACATGGCCTTCATGTTTTTTTCTGAGAAAGGGGAAATAATAACAACAACAATAATAACAATAATAACAATAACAATAACAACAATGATAATAATAATAATAATTATTATTATTATTATTATTATTATTATAGTAATAAAAATAAACATTATTTGTATAGCACCTTTTATACAAAGAATGCATCTCAAAGTGTAAAGGAATTACATGCACTGAGTGCTTCACATAAAAATAGACATAAAGTGAACATAAAAACAGGGCTAGAATGCCATAATGTGATGGAAGATAAAATCCACCGAACAATCAATAAGCGGAGCCTGGATCTTGATGCTCAATCAGCAGAGCTGTCACACTCAGCAGAACATAGTGTGTAATACCCTCGATATATATTGAGACATCCTCCCTGTTCCCATCAGAGTGAGACTGCCACAGGTCCGCGTTCTGCGGCCACTAACGCACCCAAACGGGGCACCATCATGCATAAAACTCCTTCAGCACCGTGGACAGCGCACCCCAGGTAGAGCGCGCCGAGGAGCTGCGGTCGAGCGGGGAAAGCCTTGTTCAGCACCATGGACAGCGTGGCCAGGTGATAGAGTTTACCGGCCGTTCATTGTCGCCCAGGCAACACAGCTACCCAGCTGCGCTAGATCACCTAATCAAGCGCTGACTGAGAGAACACCGGCTGGAGTTAATTGGCTAACGAGCTCCACACCCCCAAAAAGCCCAGCCGGAGAGACGGATGTTAGTCTTGGGACTCAGAGCAGACGCTGTAACCCTAACCAGTTTAGTTAGAGCTATCTGAAGCCAGCCATGCTCTCCTCATATTCACTGCAAATCCTCGCTTGATAAATCACCAATGTTCTTGATAAATTACGTTTTCATGACATGGTGGATGTAGTGTGACACTTTTCAGAATTATATCTCAAAAACCATTTTTACAGTTTTTTGAATTATCTCCTGATCCTGTCCCCCTCAAACAATATTTCTCTCATATGGAGGGAAAAAAAAAACATTACCCAGAATCCTATAGTGCAACAGAGCAAGCTCCACCAATCAGGCGTCACTGTTGTCAACCCTAACCCCACCAAGGACTACATCCGACAAAATTGAGCCACTGATTGAGCACAGCCGCAGTTAATCTGCAATTAGCAAGACAAGCCAAAACACTTTTCAAACCCCAGCCAGTTTGCCATGCACGGAGCAGATAGAAGATGATAGATAGACACTATATGGACAACAGTATTGGGACACCTACAGTACACATTACACCTCCATGAGCTTTTATGACAGGGGGGGACCATTAACTCTACATTAATGCCTATGGATTAAGAATGGGATGTCATAAGACTCCTGTAGGTGGAATGTGCAGGTAGCCCAATACCTTTGTTCATATAGTGTAGTAAATTGCCAGAGGCCTTATTTATCATTGTGGATACACCCTTTTTAATTTACACCTGATTTTTGCTTTTCTCCACAAATAATGTGATGTATCATGACAAAACTCGATGGGAAATATTGTGTATATCTCACAATATTTCCAATTGAGGTTTGTCATGATTCATCACATTATTTGCGCAGAAAAGCAAGTACAAAAATCAGGTGTGAATGAAAAAGGGTTTATATCCACGATGATAAATGAGGCCCCAGATCAGGAACCTTATAGTGTTTAGTTGTGTACCTGGGAACTGGAATGGAAAATTGATCAGTGCTGATAAGATATTGTAAGGACAGGCTTTAACAAGAATTCCAATGTACCTGTACTGGTTGTACGGCAAATACACTTTTTATTCTATTCTATTCTATTCTATTCTATTCTATTCTATTCTATTCTATTATGTTCTATTCTATTCTATTATGTTCTATTCTATTCTATTCTATTATGTTCTATTCTATTATATTCTATTATGTTGTATTCTAGTATGTTCTATTCTATTATGTTATATTCTATTCTATTCTATTATGTTATATTCTATTATGTTATATTCTAGTATGTTCTATTCTATTATGTTATATTCTATTCTATTCTATTCTATTCTATTCTATTCTATTCTATTATGTTATATTCTATTCTATTCTATTCTATTATGTTCTATTCTATTATGTTCTATTCTAGTATGTTCTATTCTAATATGTTGTATTCTATTCTATTATGTTCTATTCTATTCTATTCTATTCGAGTATGTTCTATTCTATTCTATTCTATTCTATTCTACTCTACATAGGGATATTAGATTGCATGAAATGCACAACTAGAGTGCTGGTCCGGTATTGACAGTGAGGTGGGTGAATGCATCGCAGCATGAGTCGGCCACCTAGTCCTTCCAATAAGAATTATTGGAGCATTAGTGGCCAAGTGTGAAAATATCCACTGGATCTGTCCTCCAAAACGCCTATCGTACTGAGTGTTCCCATTATGACTTCTGGACCACGCAGAGATGTTCTAGCAATCACCAGGCTTGTTGGCTGTGCACAGAGGGCCTACCCAAACACCACAATGTTGTGTCTACTACTCATTATTTTTCATGACATGACGTCCTGAAGGATTATAATAACCAATGAATAGTAAATTCAGCCGTGAGATACATTTCATAACCTCTGCCCCAGCAACAGCGCAGGGCGAGAGGTAATGTTTTCGTTGGTGTGCGTGTGTTTGTCTGTTAGCAGGATTACGCAAAAAAAACACTGGACCGATTTTCACTAAACTTGGTGGAAGGATGTAGCATGATTCAACTTAGAATCCATTAAATGTCCACGGGCCGCCCAAACACAGCCAGACTGCTCATTCACTTCTATTCATTTTTATGCCTCCGCCAGGCGATGGTTTAGGCTTGTCCGTATGTCCGTCCGTCCGTCCGTCCGTACGATGTTTGTTAATGCAATATCTCGGGAACGCATTGACGGAATTTCTTCCCCTTTGGTACAAATGTTCACTGGCACTCAAGGATGAACTTCTTAGATCGTGGGGGTCAAAGGTCAAGGATCACTGTGACCTCCCAAAAGGCGTTTTTGGCCTAGTGAACACGATATCTCAGGAATGGCTTGACAGAATGTGTTCATATTTGGCCAAAATGTCCAGTTGGACTGAATGAAGAACTGATTAGATTTTGGTGGTCAAAGGTCAAAGTTCAAGGTTACTGTTACCTCACAAAATGTGTTTTTGGCCTGATGAACACTATCTCAAGAAAGGCTTAATGGAATTTGTTCATATTTGGGTGAAATGTCCAGTTGGACTTAATTAGATTACCTGGATTAGATTTTGGTATTCAAATGTCAAAGGTCAACTGAATGTTAACTGCAAATTGCATTGTTGGGCGGAGGCATTTAGCCACTATGCGGTTTTTCTAGTTTGGACTATTATTACGCAAAAACTACCAAACAGATTTTTATGAAACTCTGTGAAGGGGTGTATCATCGGCCACCTTAGAACTCATTAAAATTTGAATCACTGGCCGGATCCACGAATGAAAACAAAACTTAGAACGTAGCTAGCTCCCTGTGAGCGGGTGCTAGAGACACAGGGTTTAGACTGGGGTGTGCGGGGGGAGATCCCGGAGCGCACCGCACTTCCCCCCCTGGCTGTGACCCGAGGGGGGCGCCACAGAGCCGGCCAAATAAAGCCAGCCATTCACCTCCAGTCATTTTTGTTTTTACTAGGATTACACAAAATGAAAACAAAACAGAACAAAGCCAGCTCCCTGTGTGAGGGTGCTAGAGACACGGGGTTTGGACTGGGGTGTGTGGGGGGAGAGCCCAGAGTGCACTGCTCTGCCCCCCGAAATGCATTCAGGGGCGGAGGTCTGTGCTCTCTGAGTACCATTTCTAGTTGTGAAATTAGATATTTTTCTTTTTGTTCTTTTACTGTGCTGTCATCGATCCTGTCCCATCGACCAGCTCAATCCTCCTGTGTAGCCGACGTCCCGACATCTGAATTAGTCTGGTTCTAACCCACTGGTTTATTTTACATGAGCAAATACAATGCCTTTGAACGACCTACACTAGGTTGGCATTGTAATAATGGCTTTTATTCAAAACTACTTTGATTAAAGTTGAAATAAGGCCCTTGATAAATACCAAGACAAAATTGGTGATCCGGGTCTTAGCCTCACCAAGTTTTAATACCAGGAAACAGCCCTCTAATTTCTAACTAGGGATAGGGATCATTAATTTTTATTGATATTGATACTGTTATCGAGTCTGCTTAATGATCCGGGTCCTTATTGATACCACTATCCATACTTTTCTATTGGAAAAACGAGACGGACGGCAATACATGTTTAACAGAACCGGTTTTGCATTTATTGCTTACAACAAGCCAGGATAACATGCCTGTAACATCAAACGAATAGTGTCCTATTTATTCATTTCTGGGTATCTGTTGACTATGACAATGACAAAAATAAGATGCAAATTGTGCTCATCTGGCGTGCGTGGTAACTTCCTGTCCAACCGCTGGCCAATGACTTTGATTTCTGAACAAGACTAAACGTGTAGCCGAGTGTGTGCAGACCAATATGTTGCTTGCTGGGAAGCTGTCCATGCTGCTGAAACTGAAATACTTGTATCATTCTGAATGAAAACACCTGGTTTTGGTGCTCGAGAATTATATAATCTACTTGTGCGCTTGCATGAACGTGCAGTAGCCTAGCCTAGCCTACACTTTTGATTGTTCCGGTTAAAATGGTCACTTGGCTGTAGGCTCGATAGCAGACCTGATAAACTCCGACCTTATTGATTACCGGGTCTTGAGAAATTTGGAACCGGGTCGTTTTGGACCCGGGTTTTGACCCCCATTCCTAGGTCTAACATGGTTAACCGTCTCCTAGGTAACCCTAACCCTATACTGTAGCCAAAGAGGAGAGAACCTTTTATTGAGATTTCTTTAAAAGCAATTCTGGAATACTTCAACAGTGTCTCTCCGGAATGCTTACATTGGCTTTCTAAAATATATAAACGAAGCACTGGAGTTAACTAAAGCTCCATGAAATCAAATTAAGAAAAAGAACCGGAAATTAACTATTATGAGCTTGGTGATCCTCAACTGTGAGGGGGGTTGTGCTGAATGTCAGATCATTCTCCAATGCCAGAGACGTGAAATGGCCTTGGTTGCTAGAGCCAGGGGAGAGATCGAATTACCAAAGGGAGGTCATGCAAGTTAAATGGTATTTTCTCAGGGAAGAACAACTTATTACTTCAGCTTCAAAAGTTTTTGGTCCCTGTTTTTCTTAAAAATAGCAAAAGTGCAAAAATAATTGTTATGAAGATAACAGAGTTCTAACTCTTATCTCAAACTGCTTTGGGTGGAGATATTGTTAGTATAAGCCTACCACAGCCCTGCTACCCTTCAAGAGGGGGAGAGAGAGGAGGTAAGCCCCCAGGGAGAGAGAGAGAGAGGAGGAAAACATATTGTTTCATTTCTGACAGCAGCAAAAAGATCATGGAATTCCACATTCTGTATCCTGCCCTCTGTGGAGGGTCTTTCCACAGCCTACGAGCCTCCCCCCTCCTTTACACCACTGTTTCTGTGTGTGTGTGTGTGTGTGTGTGTGTGTGTGTGTGTGTGTGTGTGTGTGTGTGTGTGTGTGTGTGTGTGTGTGCGTGTGCATCCGTATGTTTGTGTGTGTGAGAGAGACAGTTTCATGAATATTTCAAACACTTCAAAATGACAGCAACATACTTTTATTCTGGGCCAGAAAAAGCCCAGACAACACATTTTTAACACTGCTACTATCACTATCAGTTATTTTAGATTGCACCTACTGCCTAAAAATAAGGTGCATATTCTTGGCTCTTGTGTATATTTCCTTACTCTTTGATTTCCAAACTGTGAAACACAATCGCTTACAGGAATTGTTACCTCTGTGTGTGTGTGTGTGTGTGTGTGTGTGTGTGTGTGTGTGTGTGTGTGTGTCACGCCTGAACTTCAGTGAAGCCACTCAAGCTTCCATACTCGTTTCCATTCAGGCAAATACACTTTCACAGTCAACCCTTAAAAGGCAGTGTGGCGCGTTGCCTATTGAACAAACACGGGAGAGAGTGAAAACACACACACTCACACACACTCACACACTCCAGTGTAAACACGCCTTACCGCAAGGAAGAGGGGTCCTTTAAATGCGATGGGGGGGGGGGGATCTTGTTTGAGCCTGGGGGAATGTGCTCCGAGGAGAGGATCGGTTCTCGGGTTCCAGCGGGACAGGAAGTGTAAGTCATCTCAACAGCGCGTTATTGTGTTTACGTGAGAGCGGAGAGGAGCGGGATCGTAAGGGGCCCTCCACAGGGCCAGAGCAGGGGTCCTAGGCTCTGTCAGGTGATGGAGACCATGCTTTCTGTCTACAGGAGCTGTATACTCTCGCCTCGCACGAGCGCAGATGTGCACACGCTCCACACACACGCGCTCCACACACACATAAACACGAGCGCACACACACACACTTTACACGTTCAAGCACACACCGACACAGGAATGCACTCTACACAAACCCTCTCCACACACAGGCGCGGGGGCACACACACACACACACACCATTGGCCACCCTGCTCAAACACTGCAGAGAAGAAAGTGTCAACAAGCTGAATACTCGGAAGTCCTGGTAAAAATAGTCCATAGATCACTGCTGCTTGAACAGAGCGAGTTGGCCCCGGATAACTCGCCCTGAAATACACCCTGAAATACAGCCTGAAATACGGCCTGAAATACAGCCTGAAATACAGCACAAACATCTCTCAAAGGCATAAAGACTTAGATGGAGTTTAAAGAGATGGATATTACTGTATATCAATGCAGAAAAGTACTTTTCCTCTTTGTGTAACCATAGATCTGAGACAGAATGGACAGAATTGAGAGAACATGCACTAGTTACTACACCTAGAGCTTTATTCACTGTATATATATATATATTTTTTTTTTAATATATATATATATATATATATATATATATATATATATTTACCCAGGTCTATATTACTGTATGTGCTATGACAGATTTCCCTGTAGACAAAGCAGCTATATATATCTGTATCTGATTACAGAACCTCTCTCTGGAGAAGCCCTAGCGTCTGTCTACCTGGGAGTCTCACTTACTTTCTGACGGCCGACACCCTCCAAATGAACATGACACACACACACGCACACACGCACTCGCACACACTCGCACACACGCACACACTTGCACACTCGCACACACACACACACACACACACACACACACTTGCACACTCGCACACACACACACACACACACACACACACAAAAACACACACACACACACACACATACACATACACACACACACACAGATGCTCCTTCACATTCCCTAGCTGCTCACACATGCACATAATGGAACAGCTGGAGGATATCCTGGCTGGTGCTGATTCTGTGGTCTAAAGCTGCCTGTCCACCAGGGGCATCTCAAGGGATTTGGGGGCCCATGAAAAGATATGACATTGGGCCCCACCAGTGGTGTAGGTGTGAGTTTAACATTGGCAGGACACAATAAGCGGAAGGTCTAGGGATCGTCACCCAAGAAATTTGGAGCGTCACACTTGATTTTACTGCATTCTGGTGATATTTTTTAATGCACTAAGGCTCTAAGGTATTCTGTATTGCTTTTCAATTTTTATTTTATTCTATTCTCAGTCGTCTGGGTCTTTCCGCATTTCATTTAGTTGTCTTCATGGAAATTTCAGTGGCAATGTATTTTTCTCTAGTATTTACGTTAGTTGAAATAAGGTGATATTCTGGGCCAGATCTGACCAGTCACGATACGACTTGAGCTGACCCCAATCGGGCTCGTCCGGATTCGGTCCGGGTCCGTCCGTGCTTGCTGGGGTGTAAATCTCAGATAGTCACAAACCATCAAACCTACCAATCAAAACTCATTCTTTTCATTTTTGGAATCCAGACTTGAGGCTAAACACCAGCACTCCCCAATCACGTCCCATTCACCTCAAGATTGGGTTCAGGACCGAACCATTTCATGTGAAGAGAGGGGGGGGGGGGGGGGGGGGGGGGCAATTGACTCACTGGATCTTTACTTTTTGCCAAAAACAAGAAAAGAAAAAGAAACCATTAGTTTAATCAGTGGGCCTACATTGTAAAATAACTATTCAATTAATGATGATACGTTAATCATTTAATATAAAAAAGTGTTCCTAATGCACAAATAGTTTTTTGGGGCCCCTGGATCATTCTAGCTTTTCTCCCCTTATGGCCTACTGCTATCCACACTTGTCACAACATATTGTCCATTACAGTGATGCCTCACAGTATCACCTCAGGGGAAAGACAGCTCTCTATTGGCACAGCGCTCGCTTCTTCTAAGACCACCATGCCCTTTGAAACTCATTCTCAGTTTCCCTCGATGTGTTGCATCTCTCACTTTGATTATGTGCTTGGCAAATGCAACGTCAACGCAGCGTCTTGTTTTTTCGAGAGTGCTATATTTGTTTGCGTCCGATAATATTAATATCTGCCCATCAGAGAGGCTATTTATGTATAGCCTCTGTAGAATGTAGAATATTATTTGTGCTGATTTTTAATGTACAAACCAAATGGATTTTCTGAACTCATGCGACGGTAGCCTGAGCTCACACTTTGCTCAAAGACTGTTTGACAGAAAACAGCCAGAGTGGTGATGAAATAGAAAAAACACAAATAACAAAGAAGAGATTACTAGAGACCACGGCCCCTGAGGGGAGAGAGCGGGAGGGAGGGAGAGAGGGAGAGAGAGAGAGAGAGAAGGAGAAAGACCTTTATTGGGTTAGTTTAATCTACTACCCAAGGTAAAGACCCCTTCCAAAGCCCCATGCCTCGCTTCGCTGCCTTTCTCCAAATATACAGTTGAAGCCACAAAAGAAAAAGGTGTTTTAAGTAGGGTATTTGAGAGCAATGAAACTGGAACGTGTCCAAGCGGTTGGCAGTCATGCAGAACGGCGAGTTGTTTTATCGTCTACCAATGTATATTTCACTTGGTGCTCACGAGCTAATGGGCCTTGAATGCTAATAGCGACAGGCGAGTGATGGATCCTCCCTGTTAACAGATTGCACTCTCTGCCGGGAGCCCAGTTATATTGGCCTGCCACTACACACCAAACAGGGAGGAGGAAGAGAGGCGCAAACTAACGAGAACAGAAAAGAACTGAATTGAATAGAAAAGAAAAATGCGTTAATAAAATACATATGATTAAACAAAACGGCATAGAATTGAATGCCGTTCTCCATTTTGACCGCCTCCTCTCCAAAGTCAAATCCAATGCTATCGCTATCAACATCAGACTCTCCCCAATCCGTCAGTGAGCTAATATCTGTAATAGCCTGCTCCAGTGGCCCTGGTCTGCGATGCCTCGTGCGTCTGGGTAACTGATGAGCTGTATCATCTGGCAGCGTGGACTCCGCTGGCGGGAGGGACATTATGAGGATAGAGAGTTATGAGTTCTCTTGAGCTGCTGTGACATCATGGCGCCACCGGGGGGGGGGGGGGGAGTCGGGACTTGAACCCCTCAAACCGCCGGAATGCCGTGCGTGCTAACGCTAATAGAAGGACGGTGAGACGCGGCGTAACAGGCGACACAGAGCTGGGAAGGTTTTCCAGGCCGTGAGCCGCGGCCATAAAAATCAATGTCATTTCATCTCCGGGCTTACAGTAAGTGCTCGGTGTTACGGCTTGCGGGAGAGGCTCTCAAAACACTGTAAAAGAACATGGCCATGACGCCCAGAGGCTATATATTGTAACGTTGTGAGGTGCTTAAATAGGAATGGAGATTACGTTCCTGAAAAGGCAAGTAATTACACTGCAATAGTGTAGTAATAACATTGTTATTACATGTAAAATATAGAGCATCCCCTAGTTCCTTTAAAATAATGTTTGCTGTCCTTATGTTTTGACCCTCACAGTCATATTATGTCTGCAGTCCAATATCTTAGTTTGGTCCCCAGCAACTCCTTCCAGGGTGACTTCACTCATCATCAACACGGCCATTTTCCTCTCAAGAGCCCCTCTTCAGTCTCTCTTTTCAGACGTCAAAAGCGATCAAGGAGGGCTCTGCAGCCCTTGAACTTCTTTAAACAGCCATCAGAGTGGGTATATTACTCAATGACCAGATCAGTAGTTAAACACGAGACCTGCTCAGACAGCGAGCAGCAGTTTGAGGACAGAGGAGCCAGGGACATTTTATAGGTTTAAAAAACATAACCTAAAGCGTGGCTTGTCTCTGTCAGGACACACGTTCGTTACGATCACGGACTCATTGAATGTGTCAGATAGCTATCTTACCCCTTCATTCTCACCCCCCCCCCCCCCCCCAATCACACAGTATTGTCACTACTCACACACCTGGGGGGTATTCCAGAAAGAGGGTTCAATAAACTCTAAACCTGTAGACTGAGTTCATTTATGCTGAGAGTCGCTGCCCATATTTCATCACAGCCTCAAAACACATCTCTTGAAGAAGTACTACAACGATCCTCCCTCTCAAGCACCTATTGTATTTTAGATTGCTATTCTTGCACTTTGCCTTCAGCACTAGATTATGCTCTTAGTCGCTTGTTTTAGAAAGAAGATGCACAGTTCTGGCAAGTAGCAGTACATTGGCTTTTACTACATTAAATGCAATTGTCGTTCGCTTTGCATAAAAGCGTCTGCTGAATGGCTACCACAATCACATTGAAGGTGGGCCTACAGCCTGAGTTAAGCGTGTGCATGTGGACTAACACAAAGACATCATCAGTTGAGCTCAGATACCATGATTCACCATGGCAACCGATGAGAAACTGGGTTTTCCATTCCAGAAAGAGAGGTAAGCTATTCAAACTCAGTTATCACGGGTCTCATCAAGCAAATGGTAAAAACTGATGAAGGAATGTAGCTGACTTGGGGTGGCAGATTAGAAAGGCATGTTTCTTGGAACAATATAAACACACTAATTAGGGGCCAAGCACCGAGGCACCTATTGTAATTGGTAGTATTAATAAAATATTAATTTGCGTAAATTTTCTTAACGTGTTATTTTGGGATAATTAATTGATCTAATTAATGTTTTAAACTGACAGCTATATAAATATATATATACATATAAACTGTATATATTTACCCAGATCATACTATACATACAGTACAGTATACGCATATATTTAACTTGACTGTAAAATTAATTAATCTGTATGTCTTTGTCTTATAGTTTTAACATCCTTATAGATTTAACCGACCTGTAAATTCATCCGTGCATATTGTTCAGCTCATCCCATTCTTTTATACATTATTACCTCCACCCCAGCGACAGTGCAGGGCAAGAGATAATGTTTTTGGTGTTGAGTGTTTGTTTGTTTGTGAGCAGGATTATGCGAAAACTATTGGATCGATTTTCATGAAACTCGGAGGAAGGGTGGAGCATGATACACCTTAGATCCCATTCAAATACAGTACAAATAGGTGCTTAAGAGGAAGGGGAGTGCATATTTTACTGTTATTTATTTATACTGGATGTGATAAATAATTACGATTTTGACTCTTGAATTACAGTGAACTGAAGTGAGTGAGTCACTGAGAAAGGCAGAGCATCTGAATCTCCAGGTGGTGGCAGGGATGAAGTAGCCCAGTGAGACCATCTTGATTTCGCGAAGCAAGCAAAACAAACCCTCAGGCGCGTCAGCGTCCGGGATGAAGTGAGGGATGGTGTTATTAAACGGCTATCCTGCATTTCCTGTTGTCCCACTGTGACCTCCACCCAGGTGGCCTAAAGAATGAAAACGTCACATCAATGTGTTATCCATGATCCATCATGATGGCACTGGGATGCAATGGCTATTGCATCCCAGAGGAGATGTTACCCAGAGGAGATGTTCTCTGAGATATTGTTTGCCAAGAATGTCTGTCAGGCAGAGAGACCTTCTGATACCATCTCCTCGTTGATCAACCATGAAATATGAGGGCTCTACTTCGTGGACCACCTTGGAAACCGTGTTTGTTTTGGATTCATTTATTAAAAACAGACCGTTGTATACTGTTTGTTATTATCAAGTGATCCCAATGTCAACACTGGCTTTTGAAGAGCAATATCTCTGAAGGACAACAGGCATGTTGTGCTGTGGAGGTCATGTTGATGATGTATGAACACAACATCGGAAAAGCAGCAACAAACAAGAACAGTGAGATTGATAATTAATTATGAATGAATTAATAATTCATTAGACATCTGATTGACTTAGCGGTGATGCATATCTATGTGTCCAATCACAGAAAGAAGCGTGTCAACAATAATCAAAAGAACAATTGGAATGTTGTGGAACATTGGCTTGACCTAGAAGGGACCTCTTGGAACGTAGTGACGATTTTTACGGTGATGGAAGACTGGATCAATTTTCTTTCAAAAATAAATAAATAAATAAAGTACAGACTACCTTTTAAAAGCCTTTTTGTGCTCTACATATCCCCCTAGGTCTGCCCCAAAGCCACACAGAGTTGTTGAGAATTAGAATTACAGTAGAAGTTCAAACAAGCTGATTGTTTGGAGTGACATTATTTGGAGTGAGGATCAATACAAGAGGGAAGTCATAGCAATACCGGGCGCCGTTACTCTCTCTCTCCATGAACTGTTGAACCTCAACCTTCTTTAAGGTCGAACGCAGCTCACCTGGGGGCGAGGGAATCGAGTTAAGAGCTCTCATACTATATCATAGTTAATATTATGCCGGATTGTAACTGCATCATTAGCTTGTTGTGCGCATGGTGAACGCTCTGCCGATGAAGATAGATTATAGAGTTCACTCTGTGCTCAGTGGGTCCTTAGAGAAGATAAACATATCTGCATTTAAGAGGGGACACTGTAATTGGAAAGATTATCTGTCTTCTATGTACTGTATCTAGAATTTATTTTTTTCAGTCCACATTCATTTTATGTAAATGTTCTCTTTTTGGTTGGCATAGTCTTTGTGGTGTATTGCTACTGTGCAGTTTGATGTGTTAATAATGCCCCGCTTACCTAAGATGATTCGGTAAGAAAAAGTGAATGTTGCTTGAACTTAACCTGCCTACCAATATGATGACACATGGTTCAGAGAAGAACTGTATCTGATTATTCTGTTACAGGAGGTTACAGAGAAAGAAAATAAACAAGCTAGGCGGATTTCAAGACTTGAATGCTGTTCCAGATTGACATTAGGAAACAACCTTTCTTCCTTACTGAGAATGTCCACCAGCAAAATGAATCCTAGCTTAGCGATTTTGTTCCCTGGGGATTTCAGAGTGCTGTGTGAGTTCCAGATACCGTATAAAAGCCAACAGGGTTGCAAGAGGTTCTTCAAAACATGTTCCAGGTTGCTTCCCAATTTTCCCAATGTCAAAAATCTGTGCAGACGTTTCAGAGACAAGGCCGCAAACCTCCGTTAAACCCATTCCCAGTGCGCTCCGGGGCCGCAGCCCGTGGCCTCGCCCGCATCCGTTTGAGGACGAGGGGTCGTTAATTCGGAAAAGCTCTGACAGCCATGACAGCTGCACCAGGAACATCCTCTCTAAGAACTGGCAACTAGATTGATGGGCCAGATAAACAAGGAGCCCGAGCGTGATGATTGGACGTTGAGCAAACACTGGTAAGACAAGCAGGAAGTCAGGCAGGCGGACAGGGAGCTTAACCAGCTATTTTCTCTGCATGGATTTCTGTTGGTAACACTTTATTCGAAGGGGTGTGCATAGAGTCTGATACTGTCATGACACTAAGGGCTGTGCATAAAACTGACACAACACTTTTTTTTGCACGTGCGCGAGGCAAAATGCACACACACGGCAAATTGTGCAACAGGGCTTGAGACTGTGACCAAAATGGTTGGATACAGTACAGTATGTGCATGTGCGCCATTATTTTTTAAGAGTGTGTGAGTTAAAATTTAGGCAAGGCAAGTTTATTTGTATACTGTAGCACATTTCAGCAACAAGGCAATTCTAATTGCTTTACATGAGACATTAAGAGCATGAAGACAAAGTGTAAGAAACATTATAAAAGGTCATATTAAACGAAATGCAAAAAAACACATTATAAAAGGGCATTTAAAACACAATGCAGGAAAAATTAGGGCTGCGAGCAGCAGTGAGCGGGCCCTCGCACCCAACGCGTGTCGGGGTGCGGCGCCGTTAAAAGGTGTGTTATTTCGGTGTCCAGTACTGAGAGAAACTTCCTATCACCAGTAGGTGGCGCTCTAAGTGTGACTCAATACCGATACATAGATGTGTTCAGGACAGAACCTTCATGAAGCGTGAGAAATATCAGACAAATAGGATAATGTATGGAGGAGTTATGAGGACTTCCTGTTTTATGGCGAAATGTCAAAATTTGGCGGGGTGCCAAGGCAAGGGTGTTTCATGAAAACTCTTTTTTAAATAACTTTTGATCACAAAGGTCTTAAGATGAAGCTGACCGAATATGAAGTTGATCGGATGAAATCTGTAAGAGGAGTTCGTTAAAGTACGAGGCATTGAAATTGTAAAAACAAGGGAAAAATGGCACATTAAGAGCAAAATGGCTGACTTCCTGTTGCATGTTGGGTATAGCTCTAAGCGACATTTTAGTGTGTCTCTATGAACTACATATGCCCACCGAATTTCGTTTGCCTACATCAAACTGAAAGGTGGGGCTCGCCATTTTAAATTTTCCTCTTCGCTCTTGAGCCGTTTTGCCACGCCCATTTCCGTCACCTATGAACATTTTTCACCAGGACTGACGTATCTGCAAAGTTTCATGCGTTTTCATCGATGTTTAGGCTGCCAAAAAGGCATTTGTTTGGGGAGAAGAAGAAGGTAGAAGGAGAAGGTAGGAGAATAATAATAATCCTTACAATTTCAATAGGGCCTCGCACCACCAGTGCTCGGGCCCTAATAAAATACAAGAATAAAAGTTACAGTACAGTTACAGTCCAAAATGTAACGTGGTCGCACCAACTGACCAGAACAAATTCCTAGTACTGTATGTGTAAAATACTACCTGGCAAATAAATCAGATTCTGATTGGTGCGAGGGCATGATGATCTAGGCTGTTCTGGTGCACAACGTTAATGTGTGTGTGTTCATGCACGCACACTAGCATTTTTCCATATCAGAAGATTCCTTCATGTCTCATGTCTTGTTTATGACAGTGTCATGTCAGTCTTATGCACACCCCTTCAAATAAAGCGTTACCCTGTTCTTAAAGTCAGGAAAGAGTCTAGTGGCAGAAGTACAGGTAGTTCCCCCAACCGCCATCTCAAAACCCCTATTCTATTTCATCTATGATTTGTTAAAGTTTTTTAATGTATAAATATCTAATACATCAAAAATTGCTATTGATTAATGTTTCTAAGGTGAATTTTTCACTAAATCTGTCTAGATAATATTCAACACCAGTTAAGCAGGGCTCCTTGTGTTACAGCCAGCCAGATAGATCAGATTTTTTAGGCATGTGTAATGATGGTTACCCTATCAGGGACACTCTGCCAGTACAGAATCCTCATAGGACCCACCCACATTCATCCTCCCTCCAAAGGGACCTGGTATTAAGAAGGGTGAGACAGAAAGAGTGACAGAGTGATACCAAGGTTAGGTGCTACAGAATAAAAAGCCCCCAACAAACCACAACGGAATACACACAAGCCCTGCAAAGTGAAAAATCCTGCTAAGTTGGGAAACATTACATTACATTACAGTCATTTAGCTGGCGCTTTTATCCAAAGCGACTTACAATAATTGCATTTAACGTAGTAAAAGCCAATGTACTGCTACTTGCCAGAACGCACAAGTGCATTTCCTTTCTAAAACAAGACTAAGAGCATAATCTAGTGCTGAAGGCAAAGTGCAAGAATAGCAATCTAAAATACAATAGGTGCTTAAGAGGGAGGATCGTTGTAGTACTTCTAGAAGAGATGAGTTTTGAGCCTGCGACGAAAGATGGGCAGCGACTCTGCTGTCCTGACGTCAGTGGGCAGTTCATTCCACCACTGCGGGGCCAGGACAGAGAACAGCCATGACTGTGTCAATCGCCCGCAGGGGCCTCGGAGTGACGGGGCAACCTGTCGCCCCGAGGTAGCAGAGCTTAGCGGTTGGGATGGGGTACAAGGTTTGACCATGGCCTGGAGGTAAGAGGGAGCAGTTCCTTTCATTGCCCTGTAGGCTAGTACCAGTTTTAAACTGGATGCGAGCTGCTACAGGGAGCCAATGTAGAGAACGTAGAAGTGAAGTTGTGTGGGAGAACTTGGGGTGGTTGAACACCAGGAGAGCAGCAGCTTTCTGGACAAGTTCCAGGGGTTGTTATCCAACGTCCTCAGAGAACATTATGTCCAATCTTTGTTTGTGTCCAGCAAGGCTAAGAGCCACAACCAACAGGGAGGTGGTTTAGGGTGAGGCCGACTATAGTCTAAAAATTGAGACGGCAATAGGCTGCCTGAGAAACCAATGAAGAAAGTATACAGTATTAGTGAGGGGGCAGATTGAACCAGGCATGGTCCACTGCTGGTTGCCCTGATCAAAGCAATCACTGGTCAGTCACATCTGATCAATGATCCTTTAAAGCAGCCAGATCCTCTTCAGACAGCGCACTGGCCGAATCAATCTCTACAGTCATATCAAAGGGAACAGAGGGGAGGATGAGAGATGGAGACTAAGAGAGACAGAAGTGAGAGAGAGAGAGAGAGAGAGAGAGAGACAAAAAACGGCCTCTGGAAGAAACGGTTTACTTTCCCCAAGTTGAAAAAGTTGTCCTCTATCTAATATAATGGCATTGCTCTTGTCCTATTTATGGCACCAAATTAATAATTCAGACTCAGCTTCCTTTATCAATTTACTCAGTGGAAGGTACCAGATTAGTCTGGAGAAAGGACTTAAAAGGCCAAATGGAGCCAGCATCTCCTTAAAGGTTTTATGCCACTGGTGTATAAGCTTGAAGCGGATTAGTTTATAATTAGAAGATCTAATCTGATTTTGGTGGCTCATCACTGAACTCGTCTGCCTTTGCGAAAAGGTTGTGACATCCACTTTTTCCACAAACCCCTTCAGACATCTGACAGTTAAAGTTTAAATCTGCATTGATCTCCCAGAAATGAAGCAGTATTTCACCAGACTGAATAATATGACTAAGTAAGTAAGTAAGTAAGTAAGTAAGGATTCTCCATCCTCTACTCTGTGATATTCCAAACACGTTCATCTTTCCTCATCAATTGCCTGAACCTCAGCCGCAACCGAACGATCAACCGATCGAACAACGTACAAGTCGTGCAGTAGCAGGCTGTGCAGTACAAGGATGAGGCCGAATGAGAGACAGGAAGAAGAGGAGGAGGAGACAGGAAGTTGACAGGAAGTGGGGGAGAGAAGCGAGGCGAGACAAGACTCAGGCTGACAAGGAGAAGACAAGAAGGAATGAGAGAGTTAGCCTTCAATACGTCTCTCCATGAGTGATACCCCCTCGCTCTTTACCCGCCACAGGCTGCCGGTTTGCACAGTGAGCTCCTCGGCGATAGACACATTCCGCTTGAAAAAGTCTCATTAAAGTTAACGGGCGTTGGGCTCATCCAGCTCAGCGAGGCATACAAATGAATCAGATGTTTACTCAGTTCTGCTGCTTTCCCCCCGTCTCATTCTCTCATTTCTGTGGCTTCAAAGCAGGGGTGGACTGGGGAAATAATTCAGGTCGGGCAATGTAGACCCAGTCAGCCCACTGATCTTGCGACGTTGAGCGGGGGGGGGGGTGCTCGTGTGATTTGTTGAGCAGGGGGGGGGCATTTACGGTCACTTAAAGCAGGTCGGGGCAGTTAGCGCCTTCCCCTTTGAATATTTCACTCACAGCAACCAGGCCGGCCCACACCGGCCCACTTGAGGACCGGCCCGTCGGGATTCGTCCCGAGCGTCCCGATCGCCGGTCCGCCATTGCATCAAAGAGACACCGGTAGCTCAGGCTACAGCGTGATAACTAATACTGCACAAACTCTATTTTCAGGAGAGACTGTGATCATGATGAGGAAGTCCAGGGAGCATCTCTAGCCTGGGTGTAAGTTCAGTCATCTGTCATGGGTATGAGGGCCAGAGGGTGACGTGAGTCGCCCTCGCTGTGCTTGGCACAGCACTGCGGACCTAGATTGGTTTTCGAGCAAAGGTTTGATGAATGAGCCCTCCCGCCCCACAGCTAGACCTCCATTTTGACCACATTTTTTTAGTATTTGGCCACCTACTGTACTGTACATGTACGGTTATGAATTGACCGCAGCATATGTGACAAGTCTGTACTTCATCCATTCTTTTTGACCTCAGGAGGGGGTGTGAATGGACTGTGCAATGATTCGGTTTGAAAATAGACATGAGACGTCTGTCTTTCTGTCTGACAGACCCGCTCTCGTGCTGTGTGCGGTGTAGAGTGCCAGTGCCAGCAGGGGAAGGGGAATTGTCCTACTGTGTACCTGCAACGCTGGGAAAAACAAATGGAGCCTTATCGCAGCCCTTTCTCTTGTACTGTATCGATCACACCAACGGCTTCGCTTAATGACTTTTGTGTGTTCTTATTCGCCGCAGAACATTGCTAAATTAATCGAGTAATATTTGCCGTGCTCTGGGAAAGATTGCTACATCACTCATCATCATCATCTGGAATGTTTTCAGAAACGAAATAGGAGTATATGGCAACATCCATCCAAAAGGAAAAGATCTTGCTTTTTACTGCACAGACCAACCTGCCCTTCACATTCAGTGGAGACGGCCATCGCATTACCTTACATTATAACAATCATTTAGCAGACACTTTTATCCGAAGCAGCTTACAATAATTCAACATAGGTAGTCAAGAGAACCACTAGTCACCAGAAATCATAAGTGCATCTCCTTTCTAAACGAGTTTAAACAGAGCCATCAATACTGATACTGTATCGCTCTTCATCAGAGGCAGGGCAGCTATAAGCATTGCATTAAAAATACACCACCATTGTCCCTGCTGCTATTACTGTAGGGACATTCTGAAATATTCAGCCGTCTTAGTTCATCTGAAATATGAATTAAGACAGGTGAATAACCCATTTTAGTTCATCTGAAATATTCCCCCATTTGAGTTCATCTGAAATATTCATGGATTTTAGTTAATCTGCAATCATTTCAATTTCATTTCAAACCTTTATTTACACTCGTAAAGCACTGAGTTTTCCCTCATTTACAGTGTTGACAAGTTCACACAGAGACACAAATATCACCAGAACAAATATCACCAGAACAAATACAATCCAAAATAATAATAATTAAAAACACTTACAGGTTGAAGTACAAAGGTCTAGAGCCATGGATTTAAACTCTGCGACTGAAGGAAGTACCTCAAGCTTTAGAGTCTGTTGTAACTTATTCCAAGTATAACGAGCATCATGGAAAAAAGCAGCTCTACCAAGTTCAGAATGCACTCGAGGAACCCTGAAAACAAGCCGATCGTTTGATCGGGTCTGGTAGGTACCGAGGCTCCAGTCCAACAGAGACGAGATGTACCATTTACCATTACAGTACCATATTCGAGAAGTATGGTGGAAGGCGATAACGGCTTTGAAAATAAACAGATAACAGTGATACTTATGGCTTAAAGAAAGAGAGGGCCGGCCTATCTTATCATAAAGAACACAGCGATGAGCGTCATATCTATCACCCATAATAAATCTAAGGGTGGAGTGGTAGACAGTCTAGGGGGTTCAAGGATGTCACGGAAACATTCCGATAGATTGTGTCACCATAGTCTAATACTGACTACTTTTTTCTTTTTTAAACATCTTGAACAATTCTCACCCTGCTGAACATAGGAAAGCTAGAACAGTTTCTGTACAGCGCGGCATCATCCTCCCTGTCCTGACCCGGAGCGAGGCTGCCACAGGTACGCGTTCGCCGGCTGCGAGCGTACCCAAAATGGACATCCCCAGACGTATAACGTGTTTTCAGCACCACGGACAGCGCCGACCAGGTAGAGCTGGACCGAGGAGCCCCAGCTGAGCAGAGAAGTGATAAGAGTTATAGATGAAATATGATTAGTTTTGAATCCAGATTGGTGAATACTTAAAACTGAGTGATGTGATTATTTACCAAGGTCTCCAGATGATGTCTCAAAATGATCAATTTCAAAGGCAGAGAGAGAGATGACTCCTCTCACATCCAATCAGGGCTGAGTTTCCCAGAGGCATCGTAGCGCTAAGTTCATCGTAGCGCTATGATGAACGCCATAGCTTAAGATGAACGTAGCGCTATGATGCCTCTGGGAAACTCAGCAGTGATTCAGTGGGATAGCCATGGTTCTCTCATCCAATCAGAGCAGTGTTTCAGGGGTATAGCCATGGTTCTCACATCCAATCAGAGCAGTGTTTCAGAGGGATAGCCATGATTTCACCTTGGAAACAGCTATTCAAAGGGATCAATGCACGCATTCAGACAATCATTTACGAATACGAGCATTTCCAAGTCGAGGCCACTCTGGATCCAGATGAATGATTTGCGTGTAGCGTACTTTTAATAATACTCAATAACACGTACAGTATGAGGTTTGGACTTGAATGAAAATGCGCTTTGAACTTCCTCATCCTCATCCTCCTCAATGAAAGACGACTAAGTGAAATGGGAATCATAGTTGATGATTAAAAGGAAACATTCACACCAAGATCAGCAGCAAAATAATACGCTTATATAATGATGCAACTCAGATAGTAATATACTGTAGCCCACACAGGACCAGAAGAGGTGATGGTCGGTGGTAGAGTGTCTCCTGTCTGCATCCAGGAGGCTGATATCTTTCATACTGCAGACCTCATTAACTCGCTGTCTTCATTTACCCAGAAATTGCTGGGTCACAATTATTGCTTACTTCTCTTTCTGTGACCAGAATCTCATAGTTGTGTGTGTGTGTGTGTGTGTATGTGTGTGTACTGAATTGCATTCCTTCACCAACTGTGTTTTCTTCCTCATTACGCAAAGAAGCACCGCCGTTCTGAGAATTGAGCTCTAGCGATATTGAAGTCTGTGTGTGTGTGTGTGTGTGTGTTGACTGTATATTCTACCAGACAAAAACAGTAATTTCCACCCCTGCCGTGTTAATAAATTACCTTTACTCTGGGGGCACACAAAATTGTATAATGATGGATAGCCAAGCGGTTAGTGAAGATATGAAAATGCATTTTTGAGGGAATACTGTAGCTGTTTTTGCCAGAAGGTAGTTTGCCAATATGTAATTGCTCTCTGCAAGCTGCAAACAGCTTTCTATGTGGTTCAGGAAAACCTTTCTCAGCTGAAATTGGTCCTAAATGCGGAGAAAACCAAATGTATGTCATTTAATGTCGTTCGACACTCAAGGATAATCACTCTTTGCCAAAGTTGGTCACTTTGCAAAACAAGCCTATAGAGAGAGTGTTATCATACAAGTACTTAGGGTTCATTCTTGATGAAACTTTATCTTTTAAGTCCCACTTCCAACAGCTTACTAAAAAGCTTAAACTGAAGCTTGGGTTTTTCTTTTTCTTGTCTTGCCTTGTCTCAGTCACGTTTTTACCACTGCTAGACTACGGTGATATCCTGTATATGCATGCCTCGAAGTCTTGCCTACATTCTTTAGACACACTGTACCATGGAGCTTTGAGGTTTGTAACAAACTCTAAATACCTCACACACCATTGTTCCTTAGCAGTTAGCAGGTTGGACATCACTTACAGTTAGGAGACAAATCCATTTCTACTTATTCCTGTATAAGGTAATCTTGGGTCAGCTACCAACACATCTAGGCATGTTACTCACATTACAAAAGCACAGTCTCTACAGCTTACGATCACAAAGCCATATATTGTACAACATTCCACACATAAAGTCTAAATCACTTCATATCCATTGACCATTTTAAAACTCAGATATCGGAGCTGCTGCCAACGATATGTACATGTTTTTAAGTGGCCTTGTACATGGCGCATGGAGATGACATTAGGCTGTTCTGAGCTGGTGTTTTTATTTTCTGTTTATCTGTTGTGATGTTGTGATGTTTTTATGTTATGCGTTTTATCTGTTTTGGAACTATGTGTGCTGCTGTCCTGGCCAGGGCTCACCTGAAAAAGACATGCAAATCTCAGTGTGATTTTACTCTAGTTAAATAAAGGCTAAAAAAATATTTTAAAAAAATTAAAAAGTTGAAAAATATGAAATGGCGGGTAGAATGTTACTGTAGCTTATCTTGCTGGCTAGCTAGCCAAAGACTGCTAACTATCTAGTTGTTATTCATGAAAAACATGTTGAGGTCTGAGATAGCTACATTTACTGTAACTAAAGTAGTCTAGCACCCAGCTACTATGAGTTAGCTCACATTACCTGAGAGCTAGCGCGTTGTTACTAGCCCGGCAGAGGCTTGTAATATGTGACCAGTAGGCTACGCAACGTGTTGAATGAATGAATGAAACATTTTATGTCGTTACTGTAGGCTAGGGCTTCTACAGGAAGACACACTGCAACACATTGTTGAAGAAGCATGAAAAAATCATGTAGACGTTTCTATTCACATGACTAATTACACATGCATATGGAATGACCGGATTATGGCATAAACAGACAAATCCCAATAATTGGGTTTCTCGTTGTCATGTAAACACACCCAATGAAACAGAACAGCTGGTGGGATGTCAGTCATAATAGAGAAAGAGTGGGTAGAAGAAGTGTGTGTGTGTGTGTGTGTGTGCGTGCGTGTGTCTGTGTGTGTGTGTGTGCGTGCGTGTGTGCATGTGTGTGTCTGTGTGTGTGTGCCTGCGTGCGTGCGTGTGTGTCTTTGTGTGTGTGCGTGCGTGTGTGTGCGTGTGTGTATGAGGCATGCGTTCTCACTCCTGGGTAAATAGTGTGTGACAACCTGGCCCCCCCACGCTGCCTGTCCATCACTCCTCTCAATGATCTAATTACGAGCAGTTCCACCTGGCTGCATGTTCTGACCTGCTCAAGACAGAGCAGAACGGAACAGGCGTGATGTATGACCGCACGCCGACTGTGAAACGAGAACCACAAGTGTGGAACTTCGTGGCCATTTTCTTTTTTTTTCTCCCCTTAATGGAGGCGTTTCATTTTCTCATAGATAACGAATGGGGACATAAAGCATGTCTGGTATGTTTTGAGAGGTGTCTGAGCACGACGCAAACTGTTTGCACAAACTCTTGACTTCACAGATGGGTGACCAAGAAATCAGTCTTTGGCGTGTATGTCTGTGTGAGTGTGTGTGTGTGTGTGTGTGTGTGTGTCTCTGTCCACAACATCTTTGATCTCTGCAATCTCAGTGATGCGATGCGTATGTTGCTGAGGATATTGCCATATACAGTATATTATCCAAAGAACGTCCTCCAGATACAGACTCGAACCGAACCTCGAACTCGAATCATCACGAGTCATCGAGCTGGGAAACCGAAGGAAATGAACGTGCACAAAGTCCCATAATGCACCTGGTTGTTGTCGCTACTCTCTCTGACAAAATGTAGTGTGTCCCATTCTGTCAGAAATGTCAGGGTAACCTCTCAACCATGAACTAGATGACCGACACAGTAGCTCATTCTCACATCCCTCTTTCCTTTGTTGTGAAAAACCGTGCTTTGATGTGAAAAGGTACGCTTTCATTCAAAATACATGACTTGAATCTCTCGAGTTTAATAAAAGATGATCCTTAATTCATGGTGTTATTCCGGGGGGAACAATGAGCAGGTATCACGCAGACATAGAGAGGTGGTAGAATCAGGATAACCTTAATAACCTTCTGCAAGCACCGGGACATTCTTTGAAAATCTTCAAATCATACTTTCACAAAACCCTTCGCAGGGATGGCAGCTGGGCCGCCCTTCTCTTGATGAAGACCAGTGTCCCTGCTTTTCCCCTCACATTCTTCTTTTTTCTGGCTTTCCACTTTATCTCTACAGCAGACAGTAACGGTGAATGAAACATTGAATTGAATTGAATTACAGATATGGAGCTAGACGACTTTCTCATCAATGTGCGCATGTTTTATTCATGATTCAGCCCTTGGTGAAACCCCGATCACGGCCAATATCTTTATCTCTACACCTTTATTTTGAAATTATCCCACCTCACATTGTATATTTCCAATTTATCTGCCTGATTGATGTCCTCGACTTTTACATTACATTACAGTCATTTAGCAGATGCTTTTGTGTGGGAGAACTTGGGGTGATTGAACACCAGGAGAGCAGCAGCTTTCTGGACAAGTTCCAGATGTTTAATGACTGACGCTGGGGCCCCAGCGAGGAGGGAGTTGCAGTAGTCGAGGCGAGAGATGACAAGAGCCTGGATGAGCACCTGCGCTGTTTCATCAGTGAAGAAAGGGCGAATCCTTCTGATGTTGTAGAGCAGGAATCTGCAAGACCGCGTAACAGCTGCGATGTGTGCCAAGAACGACAGTTGGTCGTCCGGGGTCGCACCGAGATTCCTCGCAGTCTGAGTCGGCGTCGCCACTGTGTTGTCAGTGGCGATGGCCAGGTTGCGGTGCGGGCGGCCTTCCCCCGGGAGGAACCGCAGCTCACTCTGGTCCAGGTTCAGCTGGAGGTCGTGTATCGCAAACTGTTTCTGTCAGATAAGATTTCTGGTTCCTGGTGCGTTCACCCCTCCAAATAATAATCAACTTATGCTGCATCGCTGACAAGTATGAAGGAATGATCCAATTAAATGCGAGTCTTAGGCAAACGACGGCCTCCATATCAGCGTGATAAGAGACCTGATTAGCATATTCCCGGCAATCGGGTCTAAATCACTTGGCGCTAGTCCTGTCCATTCACCAGAGGATTCGACTACGACAGCGGTACGATGCAGTCTAAGTGAGATGGCGCAGGCACAGGAGCCAGGATGTAAATGGAGGGTGACGAGTGTGACCTCTGTGGGACCTCGCCCTTTCAGCTGTGACTACCTCAGCGGTCTATCAGGAGGGACATATGTCAATAACAATAAACGCAGAGGTGCTCCAGTCACGCTCCGCTGCTCGGCTTCCCCTCCCGGAGGGAGACCACGTGAGCCGAAACCAAGCAATAACTGACACGGTTAGAGAGCGGTCACACCTGCTAGACACAGTCGTGACGGGAAATTTTGAATATAATCTGTCCAGGTCTGAGAACAGATAGGCTTCATTGACATGCAGGACGGGAGTCCATTTCTGGGCGCTAGACTGGAATAATCAGATTAATGCCGTCTACAAAACTCCCATAGGCCTAAAAGCAATTGCAGTGTCAATCTATAAATGTTGCTATTACCCTTAAGTCATTGTAGTCTTATCTATAAACAAACCCCGAAGATATTGAAATATAAAAATGCCGCCAAACTCCTCCGGCTTTCCAAGCCTTTGCTCGACTCTTTCAAAACGAATACAGTGACAAGCTGTTTCTATGATATAAGGTTTCTATGGCCTCTTTACCCTCGTGTATCTAAGGTGCCGATGTGGGGTTGAGATTGCGTTTCAGTGCTACTCAGACCGTGTGAGGTAAGCCCCCCCCCCCCCCTCCCTCCACGCCTGATGAAATACGACCATGTTAGACATTTACTGCCACCGACCCCAAATTACCCATGCAGCCGTGTGGGGAAGGAAGTCCGATTTCCGACACGCGACGGCTGAGTGACAACGTTTTACAGCCTCTCAACCTTCTTCTTCCCCCCGGGGAATTTCTATCAGGCGATTTTCTCATTTCGCAGTCTGTGTGTGACGCTGCAAAGGTGGACAAACCAGTCAGTCAGGAAACAACCTAAGATGCTTCTTTCTCTCAGCTGGGTGTCCCTGCTGTCTGTCTGTATCTTGCTGTATAATTAAATTCAAATAAATTCAATAACCTTTAAGTAAACTCGAAGGATACAGAGGTGGCCCTCATTTACAGTGACGGCGAGTCTCAGTGGAATAGATACCACTTCATTGTCCTGATTAGGAGCGTTTATTGATTGGTGGATCATATTTCTGGTCTTTCAGGGGAGCCGGGTGTTAAGTGTTGTCCCTGCTGGGTCTGGGACGGAGCCAGGCTGCGCTGACCTGTGGTGGGAGAGCAGACGACAAGCTGTGATGCAGGACTTCGCCGCAATGCATTCTGGTAAACCAGACGGATTCCTGATTTGAAATGAGGAGATCTGATGAAAGGCTGCAGCCTTTCCCTCTTCTATTTGTTTTTTTCTCTCTCTGTCTCTCTCTTTCTCTCTTTCTCTCTCTCTCGACTCTCCCTCGACACTTTCTCTCTCTCTCTTTCTCTCTCTCTTTCTATCTCTCTCTCCTCTCTCAAAGTCACTGATACAAAGCTTCCCTTTTATCCCCAGACCAATTAGACAAACAGACAGACAGACAGACAGACAGATAGAGAAAGAGGTGAGAGAGAAAGAGAGAGAGAGAGAGAGAACAAGGGAAGGCTAAAGAGAGAGAGAGAGAGAGAGAACGAGGGGAAGACTGAAGAGAGAGAGAGAGAATGAGGGGAAAACTGAAGAGAGAGAGAGAGAGAGAACGAGGGGAAGGATGAAGAGAGAGAGAGAGAGAGAGAGAGAGAGAACGAGGGAAGGCCAAAGAGAGAGAGAGAACGAGGGGGAAGACTGAAGAGAGAGAGAACGAGGGGAAGACTGAAGAGAGAGAGAACGAGGGGAAGACTGAAGAGAGAGAGAGAGAGAGAGAACGAGGGGAAGGATGAAGAGAGAGAGAGAGAGAACGAGGGGAGGCTGAAGAGAGAGAGAGAGAGAGAGAGAACGAGGGAAAGCTGAAGAGAGAGAGAGAGAGAGAGAACGAGGGGAAGACTAAAGAGAGAGAGAGAGAGAGAGAGAGAGAACGAGGGGAAGACTGAAGAGAGAGAGAGAGAGAGAACGAGGGGAAGGCTAGAGTGAGAGAGAGAGAGAGAGAGAGAGAGAGAATGAGGGGAAGCTGAAGAGAGAGAGAGAGAGAGAGAGAGAGAACGAGTGGAAGGCTAGAGAGAGAGAGAGAGAGAGAACGAGTGGAAGGCTAGAGAGAGAGAGAGAGAGAGAGAGAGGAGAGAGAGAGAGAGAGAGAGATAGAGAGAGAGAGAGAGAGAGAGAGAGAGAGAGAGAGAGGAACGAGGGGAAAGCTGAAGAGAGAGAGAGAGAGAACGAGGGGAAAGCTGAAGAGAGAGAGAGAGAGAACGAGGGGAAGGCTGAAGAGAGAGAGAGAGTGAGAGAGAGAGAGAGAACGAGGGGACGGCTGAAGAGAGAGAGAGAGAGAGAGAGAGAGAGAGAGAGAGAACGAGGGGAAGGCTAGAGAGAGAGAGAGAGAGAGAGAGAGAGAGAACGAGGAGAAGGCTAGAGAGAGAGAGAGAGAGAGAGAGAGAGAGAGAGAGAGAGAGAGAGAACGAGGGGAAGATGAAGGAGGTTGTGTACTGTACCTCATTCCAAGTGTTGAGTTCAAGCTGAGGGATTTAATTAGATCTGCTGGATACTACTTCATATCTCATACAGTACGCTCTCCAAGGGCACTCCATCAGCGGTAATATCATCTTTGTCATTCACATCATTTTCATACGTCTACAAAAGGATGAGAGTACCTGCAGCTCGTGCACCGGTAGGGTTTGATCAGTCCTATGCTGTTGATATGCTGTACATATCCTCCAATCAGAGGAAACCCTTATCTCCTCTAATTACACTGATATGAGCCACGCCTGCTTCCACACTTGATCGGAAGCAGGTGCAGATCAGCGAGTCGGGCACACAACCACTTTGTAAAAGAGCATTTCCAATCTCAGTGTATTTCAATGTCCGTACGTACTGTACTTTCCAGCAAAGGTAAATAGACTCCAATATGCCCTGAATGGAAAAATATGAGGATCAATTTTTCTAGTGGCTTGTTTTATTGATAGGGAATTTGATTGATGATGCTTGGTGAATTTAGTTGCATTTTGCTGCGGGGGGGGGGGGGGGGGGGGTACAGTGTGTGTGTGTGTGTGTGTGTGGTGTGTGTGTGTGTGTGTGTGTGTTTTGTGTGTTGTGTGTGTGTGTGTGTGTGTGTGTGTGTGCACGTGTATGTATGTATGTGTGTGTATGTGTCATTGAGGATGTTGCATACAATAAATATTCAGATAAGACATTATTCTCTAGCACTGCACAATTCAAATACAACGCAATTTGAAATTTCCCAGGTCAAAATTAACAGTGGACTGATCAAGGCTCAACGCGTCGGCTCTCACAGCAGGAGAGCTATTCTGTTAGAGAGGTCAAATAGAAGGTGAGATGTACTCTGAAAAACATGGAGGTCTAAATGTAAACAACAGTGGCTTTGGAGCAACAGTTAAAGTAGCAGTCTCATCATTTTCTAGCCAAACCTGCATTCTCCCAAACCACTGACTCTAACCTCTACCCTATCGATATGCTGTTCTGTACATCTGGGTGTGAGGCGCTCGACACCCCCCACCTCGCCCCCCCCCCCCCCCCTTCTCTACATCTTCACACCCCTCGCCTTGACCAATGGCATCAGCAGGATGCTGGCCTCTACAGTATTGGATGCTGACCAACAGCTACAGCTAAGCCTCTGGTCCTATACTGCTGAGGGGAAGCTTTCAGGGCTGCTGCCAACTCTGTGTGCGCTGGTGTCTGCCTCGATAAAACATGCAGCCGTGTGTCAGGAGGGAGGGGATGGACTGTGAGAAGATGGACAGAGAGAGAGAGAGAGGGAGGGAGGGAGAGAGAGAGGGGGAGAGAGAGAGAGGGGAGAGAGAGAGGGGGGGGAGAGAGAGAGAGAGAGAGAGGGAGAGGGGGGGAGAGAGAGAGGGGGGAGAGAGGGAGAGAGAGAGAGGGGAGAGAGAGAGGGAGAGAGAGAGAGAGGGGAGAGAGAGAGAGAGAGGGAGGGAGGGGGAGAGAGAGAGAGAGAGAGAGAGAGAGAGAGAGAGAGAAAGACAGAGAGGGGGGGTTGATAATGATCCTTCCTTTGTTAACCCAATGCCATCCTCAAGATGCCGTTCCTCAAGGTGACCTAGGGGGATATCTACTGTACAAGGTGACCTAGGGGGATATCTACAAGGTGACATAGGGGGATATCTACAGCGGATACACAGTAGGAGATGTCAAAAGCTGCGCTTATTTCCAGCTTGTCTCACAGAATCCGATGGAGAGACAATTCCCATTGGCTTGATTAAAGCATCCCATGGAGACAAGGAAAAAAAAACTGCCACCCTGTGTGAAAAAACTCCCTGAATATCTGAATACTACAGTATCTTCCAAAGAGAGGAGTGCCAAGTGAATGGAAAGTTGTGAATTGCTGTGCGGGGTTGATATTATTGGCTGGCATAATTAACAGAGGAAATAGCCCGGGGGTGTTTATTGCACCTCACAAATCATGCCAGCGTGCCGGAGTGGTTCCGCTGACGGGCAGGAGAGCCCGGACTCGCTGAGAAAATGAGCTAGAAAACACTGAGGCGTCATTAAAATCAAATATCGGTCCACTTGGCCGGATACTCTACCCCAAGAATGTATCCCTCGCTTGGGCTACCCAGCCCGCCCAGCTAGCCAAACACGGACACTACTGGAGAATACATACAGGTATATTATCGAGAATCATTCTAATTACTACTTTGTCCTTGAATGTTCTGGGCTGTTCCCAAAAATGTAAAACCTGACTAGAGCATATGGGTAATTGAAAGGATTTCAGTATTTCGACCCTGGTCTGCTCATTGGCTGCAGGACACAAGCCGAATCTGAATACAAGCCCTGGTAACCCGTGCTTTGCTCTGTGTTTATTTTCCTCGACACGGGCAAATTGGCGAAGGTTCCAGATGACCTCGCATACAGCCTGGACTTAATTTCACCCCAAATGTAATATGGAAATATGAGTTTGTTTATTTTCCCTGCTGGCAACGATGCAAAGTAGTGATGCTAATCTGAAACTCTCTCACAACTCTGGCTTATCAGTGTGTGCTGAGGTGAGGAGGGAAGTGTGAGGCTGTGCGCCTCCTTATAAAGCGCGAGGCGACGGTGTGGCTGCTCTCGTTGGGGCTATCGCTACCCCCCCCACCCCTCCCCTCCCCCCCACCCCTCCCCTCCCCCCCCCCCCCCCCCCCCCGCTCACAGCCCAAAGTAATCAGTAATGCCTGTAAATGAGAGAGTCCAGGTGCTCTGCGATATAACAGAGAGCTGTAACAGTATAGTCCAGGAGAGGTGACCTCGGGAGCCCCCCGCGCTTCACTCACCGCATGACGGCAAGATGGCCGCCATGATGGCTGAAGAGCTGTGCTGAACCTCGCAAGGTCGATCGAAGTCACGCGCGTGTGGATTACGGCCGACGGAAAGAGCTGGTATCGTGAGGGAAAAACATGTTTGTATGTCTGTAAAATTACGCCGACAAAACGTTTAATCGAAACCGCACAGGGAGCAGATGCAGTAATGAGATGAGACAGAGCTGTCCGGGATTGAGGCAAGTAACCCCAAAGTAAGGCTATTTATCTGGAATAATTAGACATGATTGTCATTGATGAGGCATTTGGAGGAGGGAAAACATCAAAGGACCCTGACGGGGGGCAGATAATTGAGAGCGTAAAGTTTATTAAGGCTCAGTTGATGCACAGGGCGGGCTGTAATGCAATCAGTCGCTTTCAGATGAACAAAATGCTCCCTTGCTCCGAATACGCATTAGCCACAAGAAGCTTCTAAACGCAGCCCAACAAGACAGATCGACTCTTAAACACACAAGTGAATGTCGGTCGGTTAGGATGGCAGAAAACATTTATCAGAACAGCCAGATTTTCTCTCTCCCGGTGGCTCAAACCCGCAGCCGCAGGCCTGTGCAGGTGTGTTGATAATCCTGCTCTACGCGGGGCGCCGGCAGGGGGTTCGACTGGGCATGGGGCTGATCTCAACGCCTGCAGACAGTCTTACCATTTACCCCGGCTGCCACTCAAGGACTGTGACAGAATGGCAGTTCCAGGGTGGCCGAGTGCTTCGGGCGTCATGAATACAGCTCAGGCGTGAGCCCTAGAGTCCTCACTACCCCCTACGCAGAGGATAATACTAGTTCCTGGCTCATCATCTAACCACCTGGCCAAACACGATCAAAGTAACGGTTAACATTATCACAGACAATATAGGAAGTGTTTATTTAAGCCCAAGTTGATTGGAGAGTGAGGCAGTAGATATCAATGTAGGAAGAGAGAAGTGAGACACTTCATCATGCTGCTATCATCACATAGGTCGCTGTGGGGCTTTAGGGAGATAATGACCCTGTCCAAGCAGGATCACCTGACCACAGCCTGCAGTGGGCTCAGCGACCTTTGATGCGGGAGGTTAATCGAGAACGCGGTAAGAGTATTAAATTGGCCAGCCCAGGGGTCGTCATCAATTCTTTTAACACTCTTGACATTCTCTGTCTGGGACACAGCAGCGAAATGAGAAAACACGAGAAATGAATCCTAAAAACGGATACAAGCGGCCGAAATGAGTTTTCTCCGGAGGGTGGCTGGGGTCTCCCTGAGAGATCGGGTGAGAAGTTCAGTCATCCGGGAGAGACTCGGAGTAGAGCCGCTGCTCCTTTGCGTCGAAAGGAGCCAGTTCAGGTGGTTCGGGCATCTAGTGAGGATGCCTCCTGGGCGCCTCCCTAGGGAGGTGTTCCAGGCGTGTCCGGCTGGGAGGAGGCCGCGGGGTAGACCCAGGACTAGGTGGCGGGACTACATCTCCGCATGTCTGGGGCCCCCTGCTGGAGCTGCTGCCTCCGCGACCCGACCCTGGATAAGCGGATGAAGATGATGATGATGATGAGAAATGAATCCTGTCAAAGCGAGTGAAGGAACACACTGATGGGAAGACTTGACATTTAACAATAGCCGTGTTAGAATAGTGCGCTGTTACTCAAAGACACATCGGCAGTAAGAGTTGCACATACAGCTTACCACATATTAGATGGTGCGAACCATGAAAATGAATAACATTTATGGCAATTATCGATCTCTCAAAAAACACAAAACATTAGAGCCCTTTTTACATTTCCTTGCATTGAGCATTCATCACCACGAGTAACACAAAAGTATTCAAGGTTTTTACAACACAGATGGCAGATACGCCGCTTAGAGCCTGGTGAATCTGTCCGTCCCAAAAGCATTGCTGGTTCTGGCACAGATTAGCATAGCCTGTAAAGAATTGCTGAGATCACTAAAACAGGCTATACTAATTAAAGCCAGAATCATCAATTCAGATCTTCGGAACTGGAACCCTCAAATGGAAGATCCACTTGATCTGAGACACTGCAAAGTTAGAAATGTGGTGTCGGTTAGCTGTAGATGATGATTGGATGAGAGATTTAAAACACAAAAAGGAGAAAAAGATATGACACCCTGATCCCTCCGGTAACAACAGCGGTATGCATGTTATAACACATTAGAAAAATATCTCTCATTCAGTAAAGCATGTTTATTTTATTAAGATGGCGCCTCGCTAATAGCAGCCAGCTGGTGTTTTTGTTTTCTCCATTCCTACTTTTGGGAGCAGCCTTAGCAGACAGCAACGAGAGGATGTTTACTTGTGAACAGCTGATTTCACTGCAAAAGTCGAAAGTGTTCCGCGGAGAGATACCGGAGATTCCGAAGCAGCTAGGTGGGTTTGAACCGACAGGCAAACAAAAGGAGATACAAACCGTATCTCAACTCGAGATGTGGCAAACGTTGTCAGCGACACAGGGGCCACGCGAGGGTCTGCCCTGCCTCCCTGCCTGTTCTCACTCAGTGGACAGTTATGGTAAAATGGTAAATGGACTGCACTTATATAGCGCTTTTCCACCTTAGCGGCACTCAAAGCGCTTTACAATGGCCTCTCATTCACCCATTCACACATACATTCACACTCCAATGGCGGTAGCTGCCATGCAAGGTGCTAACCTGCTCATTGGGAGCAATTTGGGGTTAGCAGTTACAACTCGGTGACTCCTGTAGAAGTTCTCGGACGACTCGGCTATCGCTGGATGTGTATGAGGAGGACTGGAGGAGGAATGCAGAGGCCTGGTAGAGGACTTTGTTGGGTGGGGTCTGTAGATTCACTCAGCTCAACAGGGGGGAAGACCAGGAAGATGGCGGAGGACGTTAGGAGGAAGAAGGCTCCATCGACCCCCGTTTCGATCCAGGGGGGTGATGTTTATTTGGTCCAGTCATACAAGTACTTAGGTGTGCAGTGCACTAAGACAACAGGCTGGAATGGGCAGGAAACACCCAAATCCGAAATCCACGAAATTGCAAACGCATATCACACCACCATTAAAGAGCACATCAAACAAGTGATTTACGAGTTTGAGCTACAGCAATCAAGGGTATATTTTTCTTGGCTAGTAGCATAGTCTAGAATGTTGTGAGTTTAAAATGCAGCTGTCGAGCCACCCGACCAACGCCAACAGTCACCAACAAATACATATCCATCCCCAAAAAATACATTCCCATCCCCAACAAATACATTCCCATCCCCAACAAATACATTCCCATACATCCCCGTTTGTGTTCCATGTCTGGTGTGTGTTGCACACGTGAGGGGAAGGGATTTCCAGGCATGCATACAGTATGGTTAAAATAATAATCTTCTTTATATGAATTCGTCGTTATGCAGATACAGAAAACAGCACACACACACACACACACACACATCACTTGTGCAGCAGTCACGTAGCTATGATGGGCGCTCTGGTCAGGAGGGTGGGCTCTGTACTGGGGGGGGTCAGTCTAGACTCAGACAGTCGTGCAGAGAAGATGCTGGCCAAAGTGTCGGCCATCACGGATAATGTCTCCGACCCTCTTCATGATACTCTGGTCAGGAAGAGGAGCATCATTAGCTATAGACAGTCTGCCACTGTGGTCTACGGAGCGTTTTGATTGGTCCTTCCTCCCAGCTGCCAGCAGGCTGTTCAATGGCTCCCCTGTCTGTCTGGACACTGTCCAGCTGAGCCAGCCTGGACGGAGCTAAGACCGTTTGTTCTGGTGCCCAGACGTTTCTTGGACAGTTCATTTATTATTTTGCAATATGGCATACAGTACTCCTGATTTGATTCCACTAGCGCTGTAGGTATTGCACACTATTGCACAGCTTGAGATGATAGACTTTGTTGTGTATTTCTGCATTTTTGTTGTGTCTACCTATTGTAATTAGTCCTTATTTGTGCCTTTTTGTTGTCCTTACTGCTGTAACACAACAATTTCCCATCAGGGATAAATAAATAATCTATCTATCTTTCTATCTATCTATCTATCTATCTATCTATCTATCTATCTATCTATCTATCTATCTATCTATCTATCTATCTATCTATCTATCTATCTATCTATCTGTCTGTCTGTCTGTCTGTCTGTCCAGCTAGCTACAGTAGCTGACTAGCTGTCTACAGTGTATACAGTATCTAATATAGCTATTTACTGTATCTACTGTATGTTATTTACTGTATCTATGTACTGTATCTACTGTATGTAATTTACTGTATCTTCAGCCTTCAGTCTTATGTCTCCGTCTATCTTTGTGATTCATTTCCTCTGCAGCCCGAGTCTGAAACATTCAGTCTAGTCCAGAGCAGTAGTGCAGTATAGAGCAGAGCAGTAGAGCAGTATAGAACAGAGCAGTAGTGCAGTATAGAGCAGAGCAGTAGTGCAGTATAGAGCAGAGCAGTAGTGTAGTATATAGCAGAGCAGTAGTGCAGTATAGAGCAGAGCAGTATAGAGCAGAGCAGTAGTGCAGTATAGAGTAGAGCAGTATAGAGCAGAGCAGTATATAGCAGAGCAGTATAGAGCAGAGCAGTATAGAGCAGAGAAGTATAGAGCAGAGCAGTATAGAGCAGAGCAGTATAGAGCAGAGCAGTAGTGCAGTATAGAGCAGAGCAGTAGTGCAGTATAGAACAGAGCAGTAGTGTAGTATAGAACAGAGCAGTAGTGCAGTATAGAGCAGAGCAGTAGTGCAGTATAGAGCAGAGCAGTAGTGCAGTATAGAGCAGAGCAGTAGTGCAGTATAGAGCAGTAGTGAGGAGGATAAACATCCTTTTCTATTCGTCTGCGTCTGTCCCCTGCTCAAGAATCCCTTATCACACAGATGGCCGTGTCATATCAGTGTACAGTACCATACATCACGGGTTAACCTGGGCCATCGTCTTCTGAGTGACACACCGCAGATAGTGGAGGACCAACGAGAGAGGGATAGAGAGAGAGAGAGAGAGAGAGAGAGAGAGAGAGAGAGAGAGAGGGAGTGAGAGACGGAATGAAGCAGTCTCAAGAGAGAAGGAAAGGTACGGTTAGTTAAAAGAACACGTTTTAAGATTGGACTCGGCTCGCTGAGCTTTGTCGAACCTGAAATAATGGATAATAATGGATAATGAAAGTACTCAAACAATAAATGTTGTACTTTTCACACTATACTGAACATGAAAAATGTAGATCAGTCAAGAAGACAGTGCAAACATTAGTTCTGCTAAGAGTCTTCTGACGCTTTGACTGAGAGAAATAACTTTTATGTAAATATATCACCAGCCTCTGAAATGACACTGGCCTAAAATAATCCAAGAATCTGATTCTATGAAAGAAATTCCATTTTAAGTATTTTCTTCAAAGGATTATTAACTGTGTGTGTGTGTGTGTGTGTGTGTGTGTGTGTGTGTGTCCTCTGATCATGTGTCTGGTTAAGAAAAAAAAGGTCTGGAGCCTTCTCCCAATGTCTGGAATCTAACTTTCTTCAAAGCAGGAAGTGTTGCCTGTTCCTGTACATGAAGATGAAAGATATAAGATGAAAGATGAAAAAATAATTCAATTGTATTTTCTCATGGATGCAACTGACACACCCACACACACGCAGGAAGCGGTGATCAGAAACACACACACACACACACACACACACACAAACACACAGATGCGGTCAGCCAATGGCATTTGCTATAAACTCAAATGAGATTCAAGGATTTACTCACTGAGCAGTAGTAGTAGTAGTAGTAATATAATTCAGTAATAATTTTTGGCTCAAAAAATGGTTTGGGGGCCCACCCCATGACTCAGATCCGCTCCAAAATTGAAAGGGGTTCTAAATTGCATTCTAAATTGAACAGAACATAGATAAAGAGCATAATAAGAACACAGAAGAAATAATTCAGAACTAGAAATGGTGCTCAGAAAGCACAGAACTCCGCCCCTGAATGCATTCCGAGGCTCAGTGCATGGCAAAATTGAATGGAGTGAGTGTGTGAGTATGTCTATGCTTCAATAGCAGAGACCAATCTTACTGTGTGTGTGTGTGTGTGTGTGTGTGTGTGTGTGTGTGTGTGTGTGTGTGTGCGTGTGTGTGTGTGTGTGTGTGTGTGTACTGTATCTATTGGTCATCACAGATAAGACTTCAAACAGGAAAACACCGTAGATGAAACAACATGACAAATTAATAATCATTCAATGTTATCTTTCACATAATAGTTTAGTAAGATCTACAGTATTCTTCAATTCCAGGAGCTGGTGCCGGAGTCGCTAGAGACGTTCTGATTATTTCAGTCATGAATGAATGTTGCACTACAATCACATTCCCACAGAAGCATCCCTCGCCTCCACCACTGCTAAACAGCTCAAAAGGTTTATGAATTGGTTTATGAATTTAAAAACCACAAAAACAAATCCATTAGGCCTACTGGGGGAGAAGTTACAGTATCAAGATACGTTTGGACACTATCCCCTTCTGGAATGGAACAGCCAAGTTCTTGCATCGCTGCCCTCAAGCATTAACATTGTTGGCCCACATTTGTATTATTATTATTTTTTTTTAAACGTTTCCGTTTCAGTCAAATAATTCTTTCTCTCCGCTTGAATAGAATGTTCATCAGAATGTACTATTGCTAGCAAGTTGGCTCGGAGCAAATACTGCAGAGAGGGAAATATCACATCTCATTGCTGTTGTGTGTCAATTGAGTATCTGCATATAACAAATATTTGTATGCTTTTCACTCAGAGGCAATTAATCGGCAGACTCTTAAACAAACATTTCCTGCACAAAGACTGTGATGGTGTTGAGTTGTGAGGGATGTAATATTAAGTATGTCCACTTGTCAGGTTTATTCATTCTAACACTTCAACTTAATTGGTCACGAGCCACAGAGACTGAAGAACACTTGATTTGTACTTGGTTAGCCTCACACTTGTCCCTCTATATGTTTCATTGCACTGGGTAAGGTCAATTACTCTTGATTAAATACTTAATCAAGTATTTGCAAATAGTAATTGATCGAGGTCTTGTCTTAGAATCAAATTCACAAAACACACTTTTTAGACTACTAAGGGATTGACAAAGTATCTCCATCCACTGGCTTCTACCTGCCATTATCTTGTCAGCTCCCTGTTGTTCCGGTCTCCAGACTAACATGGTACTCGGGTATACACCCGCCATTTTGTCAGGGTGACAGGCGTTCTGAGGTGTTGATAACCAGCCAGTTAAAGTCTTCACACAGGTGCACATGTTGGCATCTGGCATTGATCCTTTAGCATGTTTCACCTCCTTACTCTCCACTCCCCTTCCAAAGTCTTCCCTTCTCTACCTGGGAGTTCTTTACGTGGAGTCCAGATAATTCATCAGGGAACTGACAAGAACACTTGGACTGGCCAACATGGCTGTCATAGATATATAAAGCTGGGATGGCTGCATTCAAAGGCAGTGTGTCAGTTCCACAGTCACCCACTTTAGGTGCCTCCTAAATCATTCTGAAAAAGAATGAAACTGTTTATCAACCATTGTCTGCTCTCACCATAATGAAGTCAGAACCCCCTGCATTCTAATCACCATGATTCACTTGCTAAATTGTAAATTAAATATTCATATCAAAATGTTTACCTAATGCTTTGAGACAGAGGAGTGTGGAAAAAGAGGAAATAGCGTTCGTGCTTAGCTGACACAACAGGACTAGTGTTGATTATGCCGCTAGGGCGCAATCCTCATTCGGGCGCGGCCTCGTGGTGGAGCGGGATTTCCGGGGCGTGGGCGTTGCTTCTAATGTTTTCCTGCCATCTGCAAGTAACCTTACAAGTGGTAATCATTGGTGTTCAAGTTTCCACAATAATAATAATGATACAGCTAAGCACACTTGCGATTATCCCCATGTCATTGTTGCATTATAGTAAACGACTTGAACAAACAATGGTGCGCTTGTGTCGGTGGCCCTGGAGCGTTACCTCAATGCAATTACCATTCCTTTAACTGGCACCATTAATGAAGTTTAGCACCAAATGACGCAAATGGTGTCTGATTTCGACATGTGTGTGATATTGTTGTAGGCTCAGGGTACAGGAAATAATTGGTCAACAGTTCATATAACATGTAATGTCACTTCCTGTAACCGTAATTGACCTGAAAGACTTGGATGCATTACAGTACATTGACTGAATAGTCATCAATAAAAAGTCACATTCACGTTTGCTGTGTCAAAATAGTTTATCACCAAATGATGCAAATGTCTAATTTAACTGTTAACTAATGCTTATTTAGGGTTAGGTTAGTTTACTAATGTTAATTAATACATTAGTTAAGGTTAAGTTAGGGTTAGGGTTACAGTAGGTGAGTTAACCTTAGTTAACATAAATAACATTAGTAAATGGTTAATAGAGACATTAGTTAACTGTTACTTAATGCTTAATAATGCATTAACTAATGCTTATTAATGTACCCTTATTGTAAAGTGTTACCAAGTAATTCCTTGCTGTTTCAACCATGACAAACAATATACCAGTTCAACACAGCAAAGAGCTACGTGTCCAAAATATGCTCATTGAAAGTGTGTGTGAACATAGTACAGTACTAACTTCAAATATGGCAGTATATTCCAGAAATGCAAGTGTAATCTTTTTCAGAATCCAATCCAAAACATCGGACTTAGCTACTAAGATACAACTCTTTTGAACCGGCAGCATCTCCTGCAGTAGCTGTTGTCCCAGGGGGCTGTTCCCTGTCTTTAACCCCAGGAAGTCTTCTTCTCATCTGGGTTTCCCACAGTAAATCTTGCTTTTGTTGTTTGTCAGTGAACAAAGACATTGACAAGGTTGGACACATACAGTACAACTCAGAGTCGTTGCTTCTCTCTGTGATCTGAGAATGGACAGTTGAAGTCAGTTCTGGCTCTGACTACAAGCAGGCCAAGCTCAGCGCTAGGGGCTTCATGGACATGTCCCCATGGACAATGCCCACCCCATTGTTAATACCTTGGTCATTCATTTTTTTTATTTTATTCTGCAATAAATAACACAAATTTAAACTCACTCACTCACTTAGGGCCCTGCATAGCCTAGAGCTTAGCTGAAGTTATTGAGATAGACATTGAGCTGAACCACAGCCATTACTCCGAGAAAGTAATAGTATTTCCAAAAATTAGATGACAAAAATGGTTAAACTTTCTACCACAGGCGCAGAAATGCACACTGACAGTTAGATGTAATCCACGGGGACTGGAAGGCCATTCATATCTAACCACAAGCTGAGACTGACAACCAAAAACCACGTTCTTCTCTTCTCCCACAGGTGAAGATTTAAGCAAGTCAGAAACAATGAACTTGCGACTGACGTACGGTACGTCGTGAGAGCAGAATTCAAACATTCAATTTATTGTGATAAATGAGCCTTACTTCTGACCAATGAACATAATCATTGTTTTTGTTGTTGCTGTACTTCTATGTTTCCCTTTTCTTTGATTCAGCGACTGTGTCCAGAGGTAATCACTGGTCTATCAATCATGATGCCAAAACTGTTTATTATGAAAACACTGCTTCCAGCGGAATTGAATCCTAACTTAA
>NC_140235.1:3078330-3205830 GCF_949987555.1 Borostomias antarcticus
AGACTTTCTCAAAAGTGCTAGTTTTGTCAACTTTTTGATCTGAACCATTGTATATGATCATAAGTAACCTTAAAACAGGGCTAAATATGATTTCTCCCTTTACTACTCCTTTAACTCATTAAAAGCCTTCTGTCCATTCAAGGCTACTATAACAAACAGCCTCTGCTGCCTCCATATGACAGAAGAACAACTGAATGTATTTTTGTCACCATGAGGAAAAGGTAGCGTGGTTTCTCCCAGATGTAGCACCAAGCTAACACTAACTAAACTGAGCATCAAATCTATCAATAGATCACAGTGTCAAATGGCTCTTAATTGGAATCTGGAATTGAATATATATACAAGCCGGAAAGTCTGCACACCCCTTCACTTTTTAATTAATTACAGTCTTATTACAAAATTAATTAAATTCCTTTTTTCTCATCAATCTACACACAGTACCCCATAATGACATTTCATTTAATATTTTATTTCATAATTAAAGTGAAATTGATTTTAGTAATGTTTGCAAATGTATTAAATATAAAACACTGAAATATCACATATGTATGCACACCCTTTACTCTGTACTTTGTTGAAGCACCTTTGGCAGCAGTTACAGCCACCGGTCTTCTTGGGTATGACGCTACAACCTTGGCACACCTATTTTGGGGCAGTTTCTCCCATTCTTCTCTGCAGATCCACTCCAGATCCATCAGGTTGGATGGGGAGCGTCGGTGCACAGACATTTTCAGGTCTCTCCAGAGATGTTCAATCGGGTTCAAGTCTGGGCTCTGGTTGGGCCACTCAAGGACATTCATCCCGAAGCTACTCCTTTGTTATCTTGGCTGTGTGCTTCAGGTCGTTATTCTGTTGGAAGGTGAACCTTTGCCCCAGTCTGAGGTCCAGAGTGTTCTGGAGCATGTTTTCTTCAAGTCTTGATGTACTTAGCTGTCTTAATCTTTCCCTCTATCAGAACTAGTCGCCCCATCATGATGCTGCCACCGCCATGCTTCACTGTAGGGATGGTATTAGCCCAGTGATGATACCACCATGCTTCACTGTAGGGATGGGATAAGCCCGGTGATGAGTGGTACCTGGTTTCCTCCAGACATGATGCTAGGTATTTATGCCAAAAAGGTCCATTTTGGTTTCATCAGACTAGAGAATCTTGATTCTCATGGGTTGAGAGTCCTCTAGGTGCCTTTTGCAAACTCCAAGCGGGCTGTCATGCGCCTTTAAAAGGAGTGGCTTCCGTCTGGCCACTCTACCATAAAAGCCTGATTGGTGGAGTGCTGCCTGGATGGTTGATCTTCTGAAAGGTTCTCCCATCTCCGAGTCAGAGTGACCCTCGGGTTCCTGCTCACCTCCCTGGCCAAGTCCCATCTTCCCCGATTGCTCAGTTTGGCTGGGCGGCCAGGTCTAGGAAGTGTCTTGGTGGTTCTTCCATTAACGAATGAGGGTGGCCACTGTGCTTTTTGGGACCGGTAAAGCTGCAGACATTTTTTCTGTACTCTTCTCCAGATCTATGTCTTGACACAATCCTGTTTCTGAGGGCCGCAGATGATCCCTTTGATCCCATGGCCTGGAGTTTGCTCTGACATGCACAACTGGGACCTTATGGTGTCCCATATAGGCAGGTGTTGGCAATCCCCAATCATGTCCAATCAATTGAATTTACCACCATTATACCATACCTCCATTACGTTTAGATTTTTAATAAATTAGCACAAATGTCTAAAAACCTGTCTTCACTTTGTCATTATGGCCTATTTTGTGTAGAATTTTGAGACCAAAAATGAACTCAATCTATTGTAGAATAAGTCTGTTACGTAACAAAACGTGGAGAGGTGCAGACTTTTCGGGCTTGACTGTATATATATATGTATACACACACATTCCAGGGAGGCGTGTGGCTGAGGAGCTAGAGCGGGTCGTCCAATCATCATCCCGACTCCTCCAAAATGGCAGTCCATTTACCATATATATATACATGTGTGTGTGTGTGCGTGTGTGTGTGTGTGCGTGTGTGTGTGAGCCTCCTGCAATAGGCTTTATCAAGCTCAACTAGCTACCCTTCTCCCTTGGATAGCGTCTGTCAAACAGAAGAACAGCGTTTCTCTCCCCATCTCTAGGAGCATGTTCATGCCTTATATAGACCTAGTGAGATGCCTGGTCCGCATAGCTGTGCCTGGTCAGGCAAAGCAACAAGTCTTCATGAAAGCTCATTAAAGATGTCTTCAAGCTTACAATGGGAGAGAAAAAAAAGAAACTCCTATCTATCAACCCACTGAAAACATCATGGGCCATAGATCATTTCCCAGACTAAAAAAATATTACTTTTAAATGAAAGGCTCGGCTGGACATAGACAGCGAGTGATGAGAACCCGTGATGACATGGTGGGCAAAGTCCCATCACCAGACCAGAGAGACAGTGAGGAACCAATGGCCTCAAACTTTGAGTTAATGTTACAATAGCGTTCCAGTCCCGGGCAGGGTGACCTAATCATAGAAGAAGAATATGATTCTAAACCACCCTACAAAAACGAATGTTTCACGGACTGTTGCTTGAAGCTGGTCCATTATTTCTAATTTTGCAGACATGTTTACTGGATATAGTGATGGGTGAGTGGATGAGAGATCTAATTTATAGTTTGTTCTGCCCTTTCTTAAGACATGTATTCAAGCCACGTATGTACAGAACATACATACGGCTCCAGTAAAGATTGACGTCACCTCACAAACAAGTCTTAAGTAAAACCGCTGACATGGCAAAAGCATATGTTCTCCATAAAAATTCATACGTGTGTGTCTTCCTTCTGTAATCTAAAGACAAAAATGAATGTGACTCTTAATATGCATGAGGAGGATGAATAGCTTCACCACTATAGAGATTTTTATAAAATTGAAATCCTCTTACAAGGGCGCATACATTAGACCTTATTTAATCTGTGTGCGTGTGTGTGTGTGTGTGTGTGTGTGTGTGTGTGTGTGTGTGTGCGTGCGTGGCCTAGATGAAGATTACTTGGTTACTGGCCCATAATGAGACCATACAGTTACAAGCTCAGGCTTCGATCGGCTCAAGTTCTGAATAATTGTCTGGAATTACTTCTTTGAAAACGGGGCACTCGCTTCTAGAAGGTGCGCATGAAAAGACTATCAATACTAAGGGCCTCAAGGCTATTGCATTATTACGAATATACAATACATTGGTGTTTGTTCTCCAAATATGTTGATTTAAGTTGACACTTAATGGTCCTACAACCTTGCTGTCCCCTTGGCTTTAATGAGGTGTCAGCAGCACAAATACAGTAGCTCACACAGCTGTACCGGGCTGAATACACAAGAGCAGTAGGTGCATTGTGGGTACAGGACTGCTGTGTGGATGCATGCATGTGTACAGTATGCCTCTGTGTGTATGTGTGTGTGTGTGTGTGTGTGTGTGTGTGTGTGTGTGTGTGTGTGTGTGTGTGTGTGTGTGTGTGTGTATGTGGGCCCCGGCGTCAGCCATTAAACCCCTGGAACTTGTCCAGAAAGCTGCTGCTCTCCTGGTGTTCAACCACCCCAAGTTCTCCCACACAACTTCCCTTCTCCGTTCCCTACACTGGCTCCCTGTAGCAGCTCACATCCAGTTTAAAACTGGTACTAGCCTACAGGGCAATGAAAGGAACAGCCCCCTCCTACCTCCAGGCCATGGTCAAACCCTACACCCCCTCCCGACCGCTACGCTCTGCTACCTCAGGGCGACTGGTTGCCCCGTCACTCCGAGGCTCCTGCGGTCGATCGACACGGTCACGGCTCTTCTCTGTCCTGGCCCCGCAGTGGTGGAATGAACTGCCCACTGACGTCAGGACAGCAGAGTCGCTGCCCATCTTTCGTCGCAGGCTCAAAACTCATCTCTTCAAGAAGTACTACAACAATCCTCACTCCTAAGCACTTACAGTATTGTATGTTAGATTGATATTCTTGCACTTTGCCTTCAGCACTAGATTATGCTTTTAGTCAATTGTTTTAGAAAGAAGATGCACTTGTGAGTTCTGGCAAGCAGTAGTACATTGGCTTTTCCTGTGTTAAATGCAATTATTGTTAGTCGCTTTAGATAAAAGTGTCTGCTAAATGACTAATGTAATGTGTGTGTGTGAGTGTTTTAAGGGCAGCCTTATCTGTATCCAGCTACAGTAAGTAATGTAATCCTACTGGGCTGGCACAGTTTTATCTTACTGTATAGAGTCTCATACTATGGTTCATATTATATTTCACACTATTTATCGCCGTCCCACCGCAGTCCATAAAAAGTCTGTAAATAACCATCTAGCAAACCGCATTTGATTAATGTGTTTTTTGGGATCCATTTTTGTTGTCAAGCGATGATTTAAGGTTTGAGGTCCACAGTAACAGTTTTTCAGTTCTCAGTGACGTTATATAAAAAGGGATAAAATCTTCGGTAAGCAGTCTTGACAACAACAGGAGAGCGCAGGCGAGTGCCAGAAACAAAGCAGGATTTTGTCCAAACAAACATTAATCTCAATTTGAACAAAATCGTACATGTATGCCACCTATGTAGGCTGCAGACATGATGCCTCGTAATCTGTTAGCACAAGCTTCAATTTACAGTAATTTATATTCAGTGAGACAAATATCATACCACATGTATGAAAGCTGGAAGGTCACAAACGCCATTATACTGTAGATTCTCTGTCTGTTTATCTTAAAGGTGCTATGGGTGACATTTTTATGCAGACAAACCATAAAAATAAAACTCTTAACAGGCAATACTGTAGTATTATGACTCCTGATCGCTCCTGACACATAGATACCGTGCTTACTGTACACATAGGAGCTTACTGTACAGTAGGATACGTTGTCATAGTCTTGGCTCACAGAGCCTTGTTAGAGGTGAGCACAAAACTGCAGTCATCTCAGACAGACAAACACAACATTCATTCCAGACCCACCAACATTTTTAAAATGACAAATTACATTTTATACATTTTTTTTCTTTCTTTTCTTTGGGGAAGGGGGGCCGGGGGCGGGGGCAATACTTTTATTCTGAACCTTTCTAAAAGCTCTGTGGATTAAAAAAAAAGAAGAACATTTATCTACATAAAAATTGTATCTACATTATATCACCTTTAAGACAAAGAAGCACAAGAAAAACAGCATAAATTGGCCTTTAATGAGTCTCTTATACACGCCTGGCTGTGATGAAGTGGTGCTATACTAGAGTGTATATCTTCCCCAGCTGTTACTGCATAGAGGAACATGTAGGAGGGAGGGGGACAGGAGAGTGTGTGTGTGTGTGTGTGTGCGCGTGTGTGTGTGTGTGTGTGTGTGTGTGCGTGCGTGCGTGCGTGCATTTGTTAGCCTGAGGAAGCCAAGGTGATCTTCACAGTTATGACATGCATGGAGCCAGACGACTTCACTGCTGGATGGGATTCATCTGTTAGCTGGAATAAGATTAACATTCACCCGGCATGGCTGTTATAATAGTATTTTTGATCACAAACCATAGGGATGGGAATAGTTACAGTTCAATACAGGGAAAAGAGACTTGTCAGTTTTCTTCAGCCAGTCTCCTTATTTGAGTATGATGGTTTCATACAGTGACACAGTTGCTTATGGTCCCAGCAGCCTCAGTGATAGCAGCTAGCATGTTGACGAATGCTGTGTCACTGGAACGTGCCTGTGCTGTAGTCATGAGCTGTAGTCATGTGCTTGTTCCCCCGTTGTGGGTTCAAGTGGCTGTGTCAAGTGTGACACAGTCTAACAGACTGTTGACTGAGAAAGAAGGTGATGCCATAGACGATAGATACAGTAGACAGACAGACAGGCAGACAGGCAGACAGGCAGGCAGGCAGACAGACAGACAGACAGACAGACAGGCAGGCAGGCAGGCAGGCAGGCAGGCAGGCAGACAGACAGACAGACAGACAGACAGACAGACAGACAGACAGACAGACAGACAGACAGAGATAGATAGATAGATAGATAGATAGATAGATAGATAGATAGATAGATAGATAGATAGATAGATAGATAGATAGATAGATAGATAGATAGATACTGTATTGATCCATGGAGAGAAATTCCAGCAATACACATAATGCACACAACAGTAGGCACAAAAAGCACAAAATGGCAGCCAGTGAGGGGATGCATACAGTATGAGCCAGAGTCTAGTCTTCTGTCTCCAGGCTCTCATCTGAAATAGCGCAGAGCTGGGGGGGAGGGGGGTGGGGGGTCAGTGTGTCAGACATTTCCCCTGAAAATGAGCTAGAAACTCTATTCTCCTGTCAGAAAATGAGACAGACAGTCAAAGAGGTGAGGACCGTAGCAGCTCCAAAGAAAGAAAAAAGAAGGAGTTTTCAGGATGTGGAAAGTGGCTGTGTCCAGTGCTATTCCAGGATGAATAATAATGAATAATATTTTGGAAATCATATTCAGGGGTAAAGTTAAATTCAAGTTATGTCTGTAAGGGGTTTTCATCTCTTATCTTCCTCCTTGATTGAATGGTTATGCAAAATGATTTTCTGTGAAGGCCTCATGGTAGACTTCATAAACTGTGATGAAGAGTTACTGTACATGCAAGTAACCAAACACATCAGTCCTGTCTTTCAAGTAAATCTAATCATAATATGATTCTTTAAAGCTACATGAGATAACTAGGCACTTTGGCAGCTCCTCTGGTCGTGATAAAATCAACACTGCGTTTTAAGAACCACACTTCCCACAATCCCCCACTCACTCGCTGTGATGATGGGAAAGAAATGATAACAAACGCCTGTGGCGCAGACTGGATTGGAAGATTGTAGGTACTTTCTGGAAGGATGGCTTCAATGCAGGTAAATACCGGTCTTCTTTCTTGTATGTGCATGTAGAGTTCGCTTCGCGGGGCGAAGTACAGTATTTGTTGTCCCCCTGATATTATGACACGCAAAACGTGTCACTTCCGTTTCCACCACAAGATTTCCCGCCAGTGTACCAGCCAGTACACCGAAATTCTAAATGAATAAATTCACAGAGTCTCATGCAGTCTCATGTCATGAAAAATATTTTTGGGGTTGCCTTGCTAAGGGGGGTCTTGCTAAGGCCAATTCATAAACTAATAGGAAGTAAAGGTGAATATTGAACCATAAAAAAGTTATCTCATTGAGCTTTAAGCAGTGCCGTCTGTATTCTTATCTTGAGTAATTCATGAAGGTATGACATGTAAGTATTATGCTAAAGAAACATGATGTGATTGGTCAGAGGATGTGTCCATGAAGTACGGAAACTAGTTCGAAGCTGGCAGCTATTGGTTACATTTAGGCATAAACCGGATGCTTACAGTTAGGGCAAGGGTTAGGGTAGCTATTAGTTGACAACTGGTTCAGGTTCAGGTTAAGGTTAGAAAAGGGGTGCGAATCAAACTTGGGGTCCCTTGGGACCAGCGTCTAACACTTTGTAGGCCCACCCATCCTCCCCAACCAACCTTCCTGCTGTCACTCATATCTATTAGGCTATTTATAAATCCAGCGTCACATGTTGCCTTCGACCAATCACATTTCGTCTTTCTCTTGGCGTGTTGTGTCAAACGACACGCCCTGTGTTGGCTCAGTTCATTTGGGCGACAGAGCAGCACTGAGGAGAGAAAGAGAAGAGTGTTTGCCAGAGCATGTCGTCCATGTTTGTATAAAACAATAACACTGCTTCCACCATCACCGCCAATTTTAGGACTGATTTAACGCTAGAGGAAAAAGCATGACCCTGTAGGCCAGAGAGGGAGACGGGGTGGCAGGAGCGTGACTTCTGCAGTCCTCCTCTGAACCGCAAGATACCTTATTTCCATAACGCTGACCCTCCAACCGACCATTTCAACTGAAACTGACAACATTCATGAATAACTGACAGAGTATAAATGTCAACGCTTTAGGAAGTCTACAGGCGAGATAACTAGCCTGGCTGATATGACAGCCAGCAATATTCAACAGCTACACCGATAAAAATGCAACCTTCACAGTCCTGACCTTGGCCCAGATCACAGTGATGCTCTTTGACAAAGGCTATTGGCTATATGCCAATGTTACATTTTTGTGACGCAAAGTGACAAAAAATGTATTTTAATCAGGCAGTGTCTGGAAAGTCAGTAGGCCTAGGTACAGTATGTGGAACAATTTAATGATTTAGCAAGTGTGTGTCATTCCCAGGTCTATAGGACGGCATAAAACGTGTGCTTTGTGACCGAGACCAGTTTAATTAATAAAAATGGATGAAAAAATCTTTGTTTGAAAGGCAATAAACAGATACAGGCAGGACAAACACCAAATATTTGTTTAAAAGTTACTCTTACAGTATGTGTGGGGAATTGTGCCCAGTTGTGCCCATATGTGTTGATATGTGAAATGAAATGCCACTGTGCCTACAGTATATGTCACTTGGATAGACATCTCCTCCTGTGTGTGTGTGGGGGATTGTACAAACTATTATGAATGAATAATCAGAACATGTCCTGTGTGTGTGTGTGGGTTGTTAATGAAGGATTGTACAAACTATTATAAATGAATAATCAGAACATGTCCTGTGTGTGTGTGTGTGTGTGTGTGTGTGTGTGTGTGTGTGTGTGTGTGTGTGTGTGTGTGTGTGTGCGCGTGTGTGTGGGTTGTTAATGCAGGATTGTACAAACTATTATTAATGAATAATCAGAACATGTCCTGTGTGTGTGTGTGTGTGTGTGTGTGTGTGCGCGTGTGCGCGTGTGTGTGGGTTGTTAATGAAGGATTGTACAAACTATTATGAATGAATAATCAGAACATGTCCCTCACCTCATTAACCTTGCTGTGCTACATTGACCTCAGTAGATCGTTTGATCAGATCGTAGGAGGAGGGGAGTGGGTTGAAGGGGCACACAGACATGGAGGTGGTGTGAACACTTTGATACTGCGTTTCAGTCCTCCTTTTATCTTACACAGACAATTTGAGACGCTCGGTTTGAAAGAGACGGTCGGTATCATGCTTTGCGTGCTAAGAGCTTGCGGACAGACAAATCGAGACAGCTACACGCGATAAAAGCAATCAGTTAAGTCTCATTGACACTAATAGGACAACCGTTACTGACATCCTCCAATGAAATCTGAGGGCTGACTACTGTATGTGTCTGAAATGTAGTCAAACTCATTAGCCACTATTGTCAGCAATGTGAAGTTAATTTACTCTGCAAGGACATATCTGCACTGGGAGCTACACACATCACACTCATAAAGTAGAGAAAGGTTAGTCTGCAAATCTAGGTGTGAAGCAATTGTTGGATTTCGTGCTTCGCAGAATAACGTGTGCAATAACGTGTGCGCTAAACTATAGAAAGCGGTATTTCAAGAAGCATTATGGGAACAATTGCCCATGATGGTGTTATTGAGCAGAGCTCCTTCGACAGACAACGGATGTGTGTCTCCTACACATAATGGATGTGCGCTGTCTATCCCCTCCTCTCCACGCTCCATTGGGCAAAGTGTCATCATGGCTTTCATCACCACTTTCATCACTTCTTCAGAAGATTGGAGACATTTCTATCTGGGAGCTTTTACTGCCCCTAAATGTCTCTGAGGTATTTGTGAGGGTGTCATCCCAAGCCGCGCCCCCGAGGTCCTCGCCGTTCTGGGGAGCCGGGCTCGACGCGGCGACCGGCGCTGCCCATCGGCAATCAATCAATCAATCAATCAATCAATCAATCAAAGCTTTATTTGTATAGCGCATTTAATACCCAGAGGCAACACAATGCGCTTTACAGAGAACAAGGGAGGTGGGCATACGACCCACCTCTACATATTCCAGAGGGAAGCAAAAAAACAGTAATCACCCGGGGGCCAGATAAGTGAGCTGTAAAAATTCTTCCCTGACCCCTCTCAACAAGGCGATCGAGCAAGCTCCTGGAGTATGTTTGTCTACCGGCTAAGAACATTTATAAAGCAATAAATAACATTAAATTACATTCAGGCAATCAGCCGCCCCAATCAGCCACGGTCCCGTTAGAAGAAGAGGTCGAGAAGCGCGCTCAGTGCTTGAACGTACTGAACCCGTGGCCGTTGTCAGTACTGAACGCCACTGACAAGCTCCCTTAACGTGTAATTTGCCCACTTCTCCTCGTTCGTTGCTTAACATTTGTTTTTTTCCGGTTTCGCCCCAAGAATTCTTCTCCCGCGTCTCCACGGTTCCAGCCCGCTCGTGTCTCCCCGGGTCCCTGCCTCTCCCGCGTCCCCACGGCCCCTCCCCCGATCCTCCGAACCCCCTGAGCCCCCTGGACCCCCTGAGCCCCAAGCCCCTGGACCCCACAGACCGACCTCCCGGTGTCACCCTCGTCTTGCCCTCGGACTGCCCCCTTCAGACCCCGGACTGGACACTGTGAGAGGTGCAAGCACACGGGTCGAAACGTTGTCACCTTTCACCTAATAAATAGCCCTGTGGAGTAGCTGTGTGCGGACCTCAACCTTACTTTATCAGGTGCAGGCACATTGCCAACACGTCACTTAGCACATATACGCATTCACTTAGCATAATGACACACCTCACTCACATTCGACGCGTACCACACTTCTCCCCCACCTTAGACTCCCCTGTTTAGCTGCCTTTTGTTTATTCCCCCTAGTTTTAATAAATAGCCCTTGGGCCGAGTATTTCTGTGTCCGTCTGTCTGTGGGTTGTGCTACACGGGTCCAGGCCCTAGTGCGAGTCTCCAGAACAGTATTTCCTGTGGAACTAGACACAACATGGGAACTGCAGTTCAAGGGTGATGCGAGGAATCAAAGAGCGTGGAAAACCAACTAACGATGCGACTAAAACAAACAATAATCCACAAGCAATCCAGAGACCATGAGGAGTGTTTGTGTGTTCAGAACATAAGCTGCACGTCTTTAATGCGGTGAAGAGGCTTGACTCCTGATATCATGGGGATTGTATTTTCAGTCGGTTTCTTTCCTTGTTAAACAATTATTTGTTCATTATTTGTGCTAAATAGCCTTGCTGTGTTGTACAAATAAACCGCAAACAATGTGAAATGGAGCTACAATGTCACATGTTCAGAATACAAGTTAAAAATTCACTTTTCACAGAACTTCAAAAAGAGATTCATAGAGAAATGACACTGAAATATTACAGTTGGTCTCCACAAAGTTGTTTCTCACAGCATGCCAGATAAATTGGCCAAAAATGTCTCAATGGCCAGTGAAACCACCACTTAGCATGTAGGTCAAAATAACAGGAAGAACTAGCAAGCAATTTACATTTTTGCTAAAGCATTTTGATTGCAAGAACAGACCTGTTCTACTTTCTAAACCCTACAAACGAGCAAAGCATCCAGCTGGGGGGGGGGTTGGGGGGTGTGTGGGGGGGTGGAGGACTTGCCCCGCCACTCCCCACAACCCAGTCCAAATCCCTTGTCCCTAGCATCCCCAAACAGGGAGCAGGCTTCGCTCTAAGTTTTGTTTTAATTTGTTTATCCACCCATTGATTCGGGAACTGCTCCTAAATGGGTTCTAGGTTGAGCCATGCTACACCCCTCCACTGAGTTTCATGAAAATCGGAGGCACCTACCAGCCCACGCCGCCAAAAACACTACCTCTCACCCTGCTCTGTCACTGGAGGTACTGTAACAATAGAAAAAAGGAAGTCACAGTATTTACTTCAATGACGTTGTCATGCTGACGGATTTGGTGACAGTCAGGTTTTTCGAAGATGAAACCACAGTGATCCTTCCTTCCTAGTGACAGTTGAAGCCCTATTACCCATGAAGCAGGCTGTCTACTGGTTAGAGAGGCAGGCGGATGGGGGAGGCTAAATCTCATTCCTAGATGATTCCTGAAAGATTTCCTGATTCGGACCACAGGAGAACGGTTGAAAACGAGGCCACTACCTACATACAGTACCGTGCTAAAAGACATGTTGTAGAACGAGTTTTAGGTTTAAGACCTAACGCCTAAAAGAGGATAGACCAGACATAGAGAAAGAGAGGTTTGCCACTAATAAGCTGCACCTAGACACTGACAGTATGCTGGAGCCTCAATCTGGACTGAACCAGACAGAGGAGACAGGTACAGTCTAGTACAGGTGTCATAGAATTTCACATTATTACATTTTGACAGAGCATTTTTATTTTAACTGGTGCAGCTGACAGCATTGTTTTAGCAAGCCAAGAAACTCACAGCCCATCGAATGCACTGTGAATAATGCTGCGTTCCATTTGGCCCGTGAAGTCGGGATTTACAAGATGCTACTCGCAGTTTTGACTGGAACACCCCTCTTGACTTGTTTTCTCCAGTCATGAACTCGTACCACTCGACCCGACCCCTCGACCCAACCCCTCAACCCGACCCCTCGACCCGACCCCCAGTTCGCTCTGGAAGTTGTGAACTAGATTGTGTACTGTGCAACTAAGTGAAACTTAAGTAGTACTGTTTTATTACCTCCGCGACAGTGTAGGGCGAGAGGTTATGTTTTCGGTTGTGTGTGTGTGTGTGAGCGTTTGTTAGCAGGATTATGCTAAAACTACTGGTCCGATTTTCACAAGACTCAGTGGAAGGGTGTAGCATGGTCCAACTTAGAAGACATTACATTTTGGAGCAGATCCGAAGCACGGGTCGGGTCCACGGGCTGCCCAAACACAGCCGGACTGCCTATTCACTTCCATTCATTTTTTGGACTATGATTACACAAAAACTACCAGACCTCTTTTCATGAAACTTGGTGGAGAGGTGTAGAATGGGCCAATTTAGAACCCATTCAATTTTGGCGTGCACAGAGCCACAAGATGCTTTCAAGGGCGGAGGTCTGTGTTCTCTGAGCACCATTTCTAGTTATCTACTGAAAAAATTTTGATGAGTTTGAAGTTGGACTTTGCTACACCCTTCCACCAAGTTTCATGAAAATCAGTCTAAGTTTTTGCGTAATTTTGCTCACCAAAAACATTACATCTCGCCCTGTGCTGTTGCTGAAGTGAAGGTAATTAACATTGCGGCTCAAAGGATTCATATTACTTCAATGTATTTCTTGAGGTTGGATGGTGAGTTTTTAAATGACAATACTTCTGTATCTCTAGATAGGCATGAGAGGACATTAATTCGGTACATCGCAGCCAGAGTAGAAAGGTGCCACCTCTATTTATTCTGCTTCCATCATGTCTGGGTCTTTCCTGCTGGGTCAGGAGCAAATTCCCCCCAAAATAACTGTGGTCGACAGGCGACAGCCCTGAATTAATGGTTCATTATAACCAGTGTAAGCAAACAGAGGCCCAGGGATTGCGGAGAATGAATTCATGTCCATCCATGCCAGACATAACATCGCTCTGAAAATGAGAAAAGCACCCGGCTACGCATACAGAAAAAATCCCAAGCACCGCTGACTTGTGTAACCGCCGTATAAGAGTGAAAATGTTAAAAAGTGTTGACTGTGCAAATAGGAAAACGCGTTGAACAGACTTTGTTGTGTAGAAAAAAAACAGACAACTTTCTGAAAGCTTTTCATTTGTCATGAAAGTAATCCATGATGCTTTACTCAGGCCTTCCAGGGTTTAACTGTGAATGAACTTGACTTTTTCTTCCACTGCGCTTAATATTTAACCTTCTGCAACACCAGGACTGAGCTTAAGTAACTCTAACCCGCAGGACACCAGTAGCCTACGCTAGTTCTCTACGTCGCATGATCTGGTCTGGGGGAACAACTGTACAAGTTAGTTAGTTAAAGTTACAGCTCTCTAGCTTTTTAAGAAGCAACTACTGTACATGAATCTTCTTTGCAGATAAAAATGCTATTAAGTAGTTTCTTACACATACCGTTGACTGTCAATCACGACTGCTCCAGTGAACCGTCTAATCTCGGGATTTGGTACCAGGAAATGGAGTTGTCACTAAGAACGAGTTTCCGCTTAAGTTGGTTAAGTTGGTTGTAAAAGCAGGTCTGTGGAGCATGCTCAGTGGAAGCTTTGATTCTCCCTTTCACCGCTTTGCTCCTCGCTTTGACGGCAGGCGAGCAGGTCAGGGATTAGAGAGCAGAAAATAGTGAAAAAGTCCATTATTTTCCGTAATTTAATTCAAACAGTAAAACTTTCATTTTGTATTCTAGATCCATTACACAAAGTGAAATATTTCAAGCCTTTTTTGTTTTAATCTTTATGATTGTACAGTATGTTCAGTATGTTCATTTATACACTCAATACTTGGTGGGGGCTCCATTTGCACAAATTACTGCATCAATGGAGCGTGGCATGGAGGCAATCAGGCTTGAAATATTTCACTACATGTGTAATGAATCTACAATATATGAAAGTTTATTAACAGGCTAAGCATGTATTATGCGGTCGTGTAGCTTCACTTATACCAGTAAGGAACTTGTCCTGTGGGGCTTCACTGCATGAAATAAAATTTCTATGAATGGATCGAATCAGCACTTCTAAGTCTGAGGCCATGGTTCTCAGCAGGAAACCGGTGGTCTGTCCGCTCCGAGTAGGAAATGAGTCCTTACCCCAAGTGAAGGAGTTCAAGTATCTGGGGGTCTTGTTCACGAGTGAGGGAACCATGGAGAGGGAGTTTGGCTGGAGAATCGGAGCAGCTGGTGCGGTTCTGCACTCGCTTTACCGCACTGTTGTGACGAAAAGAGAGCTGAGCCAAAAGGCAAAGCTCTCGATCTACCTGTCTATCTTCGTCCCCACCCTCACCTATGGTCATGAAGGATGGGTCATGAACGAAAGAATGAGATTACGGATACAAGCGGCCGAAATTAGTTTTCTCCGGAGGGTGGCTGGGGTCTCCCTGAGAGATCGGGTGAGAAGTTCAGTCATCCGGGAGAGACTCGGAGTAGAGCCGCTGCTCCTTTGCTACCACGCTTCTATGAGCTCTCCCGCTTGTGAGTCGGACACTAACCGTTACGCCAAGAGAGAATTCCCCCTGGGACTCGAGGACATTTTGACTCGGTTACATGTGATTTGGGGTTATTGTCCTTCGCCCCAGTCTGAGGTCCTGAGTGCTCTGGAGCAGGTTTTCATCAAAGATCTCTCTGTACTTTGCTCCATTCATCTTTCACTCTATCCTGACTAGTCTCCTAGTTCCTGCCGCTGAAATAAATCACCAAGACATGATGCTGCCACCACCATGCTTCACTAGGGATGGTATTAGCCAGGTGATGATACCACCATGCTTCACTGTAGGGATGGTATTATAATGGTGATGATACCGCCATGCTTCACCATAGGGATGGTATTAGCCAGGTGATGAGCGGTGCCTGGTTTCCTCCAGATGTGACGCTTGGCATTCAGGCCAAAGAGTTCAATCTTGGTTTGATCAGACCAGAGAATTTTGTTTCTCATGGTCTGAGAGTCCTTAAGTTGCCTTTTTAGCAAACTCCTATCAGGCTGTCATGTGTCTTTTACTGAGGAGAAGATGCATCTGGCCACTCTACCCTAACGGCCTTGATGGAGTGCTGCATAAAAGCATGGTGGAAAATATTTGGGTATAGTGACAGTAATATGAATATGGCAAAAAAACTAAAGAAGCCTTTTGTCAACAAACCTGTTAGGTTTATGTAAATATACTGTGGCTATATACCACTTTGACAGACACTTCCTGCTGACACTCCCAAGAACTGCTCCACTTACATTGAAGCAAACGTGCCTCAAGTCTGTACAAAATCAAAGTTGTGACTCAGTGTGAGTGAAACAGCACAAGCATGTGGAGGGGCCTTTGTATAAAAGATCCTTTGATTTATCTCAAATAAAATAGACATTCAAAACACACTGTGTTTTCACACAAGCCCTAATCAGACAGCTAGCAGCAACACACATAATTCTAGTCGTGAACGGTTACCATTTCTCAATTACCTGTTGATTCATTTCAAGTGGGGGGAAATAGATCTCTCTCAGACACCAAGTTCTGCAAACAACATGCGTCAAAACAAGAGTCCCAAGGACTTTGGTTACCGTCTCTTTGAAGGCCAAACTGTAATCCAGCGTTCTTGGCACTACTTTTCAATGATTAAGTGTGCCGTCTAGTAGTCAAGAACTTTCTAACCCAGATGTCGTCAACGCAGGCAATTAAACACCTGTTTAACCCTAACAACATAAATCTGGGTATTTTCAGTTTTTGCATTAATATTAAGACAGTGAGGAACTACAGCTTGATTAGGAAGAATGTAAATAAACCCATACGTGTCCTAATTACGATGTAAGAGTGCGCTTCTCTGTTATTCACTAGGAACAGCCACCAAAGAAAGGGAGAAAGGTACAGTAAGTGACTCAGACTCATGGCTGCTCTCACACTATAAATAGTCTTTCATTATCCTTTATTAATCATCACATAATATCATGATATCCTATGAGTAAATAAAACATTTCAGAGAGGCATCAAACAGGTGGTCACAACGTCACCTGATTCCCCTCAAGCTTACAGCTTGACTAAAGTCTGTTTGTTTGTTTATTTTATATCCCCATTAGCTTTTGCATAGCAGCAGCTATAGCAGCAGCTATCTTTTTAGCAAACTCTTATCAGGCTGTCATTTGCCTTTTAATGAGAGGCGTCCGTCTGGCCACCCTATCCTAAAGGCCTTGATGGAGTGCTGCATAATAGCATGATGGAAAATATTTGGGTATAGTGACAGTAATATGAATATGGCAAAAATCTAAAGAATGGTATATGGTAAATGGACTGCACTTATATAGCGCTTTTCCACCTTAGCGGCACTCAAAGCGCTTTACAATGGCCTCTCATTCACCCATTCACACATGCATTCACACACCAATGGCGGCAGCTGCCATGCAAGGTGCTGACCTGCTCATTGGGAGCAATTTGGGGTTAGGTGTCTTGCTCAAGGACACTTCAACATGTGTACAGTCGGAGCTGGGATTCGAACCACTGACCCTTCGATCATTGAACGACCCACTCTACCAACTGAGCTACAGCCAAAAGAAGCCTTTTGTCAACAAACCTGTGCTCTGAGTACTGAGCCAGGCCAGACCTGAGCAGATGTCTAACCCTAACTGAGGAGAAGGGTCAGAGAAGAACAGAGCAGATGTACAGGAGCTATTGATCTGAATTCCACTAAACAGGACACATTTCATACACATTTCACAATTTCTGGTTGAGATGGGATCACTGGCAATAGTCAGCAAAACATGGTATCAACATTTAAATAATACACATCGGATGCATTTAAATCAAATCCACATATAGATTTGACTGTTTTGGCATGTGCATAATAATATGGTCAATGATTTGTTCTCAATAGTGTTACGTAGGAAGTACAGTGAGTTTAACTTATGATTACATTAAAGCGCACCGATCTAATAAACTGTTTTGTTCTCTCTGCCAATGAGCGAATCCCAGAATCCTTGGCTGGAGGTGCGCCAAGCCATTCCGTTCCCTCTCTCTCCAGGCCTGTGTCTTGTCCAAAGTACAGCCTCTCCGGCTAAAACCTCTATACCTCTAAAGCCCCCTATTCCAATTTCCTACAGGCCTTAGGAGCTCAGTCTATCATGAGTTCACAAGATGGATCTACAACTGTTTCAATGAACCGTTAGATAAAATTTCAGCTAAATTTGTCATGAGAGCATTTCTATGGCAGGGATCATAAGTTGAACAAAAACAGATTAGCTACTCGGAAAAGCTTTCCTCAGGATCAGTGACTTAGCACCTCTTTCGGAGAGCTTTTATTCCATGCCAAACATACACATTCCTGGGATGAGCTTCAGATTAGGACCACTCAGCGGGTGTTGGTAATCCCAGGAGATGTGTAAGGGCTCTAGTGGTCTGGCACTCTGAGGTCAGTAGAAAATGAGATGGGTGGGAGGGGGGGGGGGGCGGGGGGGGTCGTACACGCTTTTGGCTGAGAGAGATACTACTACCAATTGCAGCTTCCAATCTCTGGACCAAGTGTTTTCAATCAATAACATTGGGATTGAAATCAACAACCGCTAACCTTTGGGTAAATCTGTGAGCTCAGGGTGATTTACACAGTGAGAGCGCTCGTCTCCAGACACAGGTGTGGATTGTCAGGTAAGGAGGATCATACATCAAGATTCTCTGCATTTGATCTGGGTGTGAACGGCTCCTCTTGGGCCAAAATGTGTGAAATCATATTTACTATTTGAGCCGCTGTATAAATGTCATCAAGTTATCACTCACATAGTGATTACTAATGGAACAGCACATTCTCACATTTGCACCCTCAGACTAGTTGTTGTCGTCACAGCTTCGTTGATGGACAATACTCCTACACATCAGAGGCCACATCCACCTTTCCTCTGTCTGCTCTCTACTACAGAGACAGTGAATCTATCTCCAGAGCCTCAAGGGCTTTAGAAAAAATGCTGTTAATTAATTCACTTCAGGTTTTGGAGGAAGGGTTCTCTCTCTCTCGCGGTAGAACTGTTGGAACTCAGTGTGTCTTTGTCTGAGGCATCCGTCAGTCTGAGGCAAGGTGATGTTGTAAAGGCAGATGTTGGTTCAGGATCCCAGTGAAAAGAGAACGCTGTAAACTAGCTGTTTCGTCCCTTATGAAAAGAAAATATATTCCCCTATATATTAATTATCAATATATTATAGTATGTAAAATATATGGAGGAAATATACTATATATAATAAATATATAATATATATATATATAATAAAGTGAGATTATTGTTCATGAATGTCTAATTTCCTATATATGGAAATGTATTGTTAAATATATTACATATATTTTCTAATATATCGCAATATATTTTGTTTCATAAGGGACAGGCACTGTTTAGGCACTCTGATGGGTCCTCTGTTTCATTTACAGAGTACATGAGCATGGTGTGAACCAACTCTGACATAAGAACTGACTGAGGAAGCGAAGGCAGTTAGAAAGTAGCTTCTGGTTAAGGCTCTGAAGACATGCGCAGCCAATTCAAGTGTGACACTGGAGCTGCTATCACCAGGCATGACGCGCACCTTTTCAGGCTCTCCACGGCTCTTATCTCACGGAGGGATGGAGGCCGGGGCAGGAAAAAGACTGCGCTGCAGGAGTACTAATGTTCAAACGCCCCGTGTTGTCTCATCCGATATCATCCACCTCGCCCTCCCAGACCGCGTCCACCCTCCGGGACAGACAGGATGAAATGTGTGACGCCGGAGGTGGATAGAATGAATCAGTCGTACCCTGAAAACACCAGTCGTACTTTTCAAAACACTTCACCTAGCACTATCACCCATCATTGTTTGAATGGGGAAACTTTGAAGGGAGAAATGTAATTTAGGTAGGGTTCCGCATTACGGCGGAGTGCCTGAAATGCTGTTTGACACGCTGTAGACAAGGTTGATGAGGTGTGTTAGAATGAGCGCGGGAGGCAGAGAGGAACAAACAAGGAGAAAAGCAGCAGGATGGATATTTTCTCTCTCTTTCCCTCTCTCTCTCTCTCTCTCTCCCCCTCTCTCTCTCTCTCTCTCTCTCCCTCTCTCTCTCTCTCTCTCTCTCTCTCTCTCCCTCTCTCTCTCGAGGTCGTCCTCGTACGAGCCCTCCATCGACGCATCCAGTCATCCCAATCCTCCATACATGTGGCTAGCTCGTCGATACTTTCTGCCCCTGCGTCTTTCTTGATTGCCTACTAGTATGTTAGTGTGGGACGCCCTTGGGATCGACGCCCGTGTGTTAGCTCCCGCAGTTTGCTGACTGGCAGCTCCTGGTGTCTCTGGCAGTGACCTGCCAGCCTCATTCTCCTGATTGCTATTTCCTCACTCCCCTTGGGTGACCCCCCATACAGATGCTTGTTGGTAACATGCTCACTCTTGTTGATGTTAAGTGCTGCTCACAGCATTCTGGTGTAGCACCCATCTAGGGACTTCTGCAGGGTGGGCTTCAAGGTCCAACATTCACAGCCATATACTGTAGGAGAATGGACTCTACCCGTTGCATAGAAGAAACGGAGTTTAATTTGTCGGGGGAGGTTGGAGTTCCACAATGGCCATGCCGTTCAGGGCCCTCCGCCCAAGCGCCTTCCTCACTTTAATGAGTTGACACGAGCCCAGATATTTGAAATCCTTGACTTCTCTCAGAGCAATACCTCCTGTTGTTGTTAGAGGTGGATGATCCGAGAGGATGTTGTAGGTGATTACTTTGATTTTCTTGGCATTAAGCCGAAGGCCAACCTTGGCACACTCTGTCTCCACTCTGCACAGGAGCTCCTGTGCTTGCTATTAGGGCTGGGTATCGGTACTTGATACCTTGTAGTACTGGATCGAAACAAACCGATACCAAGTAGCATCGAAACGTCTTCAGTCAAACCAGTACTTCATTCGATCCTTTTTGTACTGCGATCTAAGACGTTGTAATATGGTCCAATCACCGCAAGCGTTCTTCAATTTAATGTGACGCGTGATTGGCCCATTACGGCAGACAGCTACAATCGTCTGGTGAAATCGACTGCAACTGCAACGCTCAAAGGTATGGTTATACTACACGCCTATGGCGTATGGTAAAAATAAATGCATAAAAACACGGATTTCCCCCATTACCTAGCTAGCTAGCTAGCTAGCATTAGCAACCCTACTGCATTGCTTAGTGCAATGGTTAATTAGTGGTAGTAGCAGCGAAATGTGCTTCTGTAGCAGCGAAATGTGTTTAGGCTAATGTTATTTACTAATGTAATGCTTAATGTTAAGACCCCCCTAGGCCTACTACCACCACAACTGTTACTGCTGATGTTGCAACCCCCAGCAGCAGCCTTGACACACCGTTCACATTAGCTGCAAGGTCACGGATGACTCAAAAGTGTGTAGTCACTGTCAGTAGTTATATTGTAATAAATGCAGTTTGATACTCTTTTAAACACTTTCAAAATGTATTCTTGTAAAAATTATTTGAATGTGGAAGGATTGATGGCATTTTACACAACTGAATGCTTCCATTCACACGATGGTTATGGAATGGAAAAAACGCAAAAAAGAAATTCAAAGTATCGATTGAAGTATTCATTTGGTATCGGTATCACTTTAAGGGTACTGGTATTAGTACTGGTATCGTAATTTTGGAAATGATACCCAGCCCTACTTGCTATATGTGGTCGGAGAGCAGGCTGATGTCGAGAAGTTCTGAGTCCAGAACTATGAAGAATAGGAAGGGGGCGAGGGTGTCCTTTTGCAACACCCCACCAGGATGTCATACTCTCTGTTGTCGTCTGGGGTCACCACTTTGGCTCTTGTATCCATGTGTCCATGGTCTCTATTGCCCAGAGTAGATTGGGATGGACACTGTAGGGCTTCAGTATCTTCTTCATCACGCCTCTGTGTATCGAGGCAAATGCCTTTTTTTAAATCGATGAGGTGCAGCACCACAGTAAGGTTGTATTATTTTCACCTCCTCAATGATTCTCCTTAAGGCCAAGATCTGGGCTATAGTCCTGTTCAGGATCGGGAAATCGGTTGTCTTCTCGTCGATCTAGTGGTAAAATCAATCAAATGTCAAGAGGTGGACATCATTGGATTCAATGGAAAGTTTTTCCTGCGAGTTTACATGGGAAATAGTCATTCCGAATGAGGGTGTACATGGGAGACACTTTTAATCACATTTATTCGGGTCCGCGTAAGGTTTGGGGCTGGGAAGGCTTCTGATTGGACAGGGGTTTACGTTTACCGGAGGAAAACACTGTAGTCCTTGTTCCGGATAGCAGAAAGATGGTTCACCACATTATTAGTGCCTTTTTCTGAATAATTTTGCTTCTGTTCGTGAAGCAGCAGTACGACCAAAACCTTTTACTACTTACCCTTCATCTGTTGAGGAGGAGAAGGGATTGTGACGGGACCTGCTAACGGTAGCGGGTCATTTACCACTCATCTCAGGGGCATCACTGTACATCCCCCTGAGGTAAACACTCAGAGCAACAACACATTCTTTTCTTTATATTTATTGTGGAAAATGTAACTACAAAAGTGTAATTGCATCAAGGTATCATCGTATCATCGTATGCACACATTATAGGCCTACATAAAAAAGAATCAACATTTTTGACAAATTGATATAAGTTGCATAGAACAAGGCACAGATCCATCTTCTCGCACGCTATGTATGTAATCACGCCAGAAGGGCAAGGAAACGAGTTTGCGCAGAAAGACCGGAAAGAATTTCAATTTCGATTAAGCGTATACATTTACGAAAAATAATTTCAATCGGATTGAGAATCGGACTAGCCCCTTACATTGGATTAGATTTTCAATCGCATTGGCATTTTCATTCCGATTTAGGTGTTTACATAGATCAATATGGAACTCGAGTACATGAACTCAGAATAATAAACAAGCCATCTGCCCTTGCTGTTGGTTTGATTAGAACACAGTGGTAAATCACTGTGACTGAGAGTTTGGCCGTGGTTCAGCTCAGCTCCTCTATAGCTCTCATCCTCCCTTCATTCTGTCTTCCTCTCAGTCTCTGTCCTGATTCCTATAATCCTATTCTCATTACCTTTATCCTTCTGCCATGCCAGCTCTCTCTCTCTCTCTCTCTCTCTCTCTCTCCCTCTCTCTCTCTCTCTCTCTCTCCCCCTCTCTCTCTCTCTCTCTCTCTCTCTCTCTCTCTCTCCCCCCCCTCTCTCTCTCTCTCTCTCTCTCTCTCATCACTCCACAGCTACAAGGACAGGAATGGGAGCTGGTTTGAATCTGCAGACTGTCACAAGCCCAGGGTACAAGTCTGTCTCTCTACACCTCTGCCACCCCCCCCCCCCCTCTGCACTGCACACTCTCTCTCTCTCTCTCTCTCTCTCTCTCTCTCTCTCTCTCTCTCTCTCTCTCTCTCTGTCACTCTTTACAGTTCCTCTCTCTCTCTCTCTCTCTCTCTCTCTCTCTCCCTCTCTCTCTCTCTCTCTCTCCCTCTCTCTCTCTGTCACTCTTTACAGTTCCTCTCTCTCCACCATCTGACATGGCCGGTCACTTATTGATTTTTTTTACACAGAACGGACAGAGAGCAGACATAGAAAAGGCTCTCAATCAATCAATCAATCAAAGAAAAGATAGAAAAGGCTCTCATATATTAAACATGACTCTAAACTCCCCCAGCTCAGGTTCACACCGTCAGATAGAGCGAGAGAGAGAGAGAGAGAGAGAGAGAGAAGAGGAAGAGAAAGGCTTTGGCAGGAGACAGCTATCTGGCAGACGTGGAGCAATCCTCAACAGATACTGTATACTTAAGATGAACAGAAATATGAATGGCAGCACTGCTGAGTGTTTCTCGCAACCGTACCATCCACCATACCGTACTGTATGGCCATAGGTGGTCCAGTGCCTGAGGACATGGACCCATAACCAGAAGATCATTGGTTGAAATCCTCAGTTGGATGCTTGACAGATAGTGGGAATTGATCCGGCTAATGGAAGGATGCCCCCAGGGATCAATAAACTACCAATACTAGTAACTACTACTGCCACTATAACTAGACCCTGTACTCTTCAACTGAGTGATTGAAAACACACAATAATTGACACAATCTTAATAAAAAAAAATGTTTTGGGTCAACTAATACTGGATCTTTGTCTGCCTGAATTTGTCAACATTATCTTAATTTGTGTGAGAACGGTTAGGTACTAACTCTAACAAAATGTTGTCTTGAAACGCCTCCAGCGGGAACCTGTAGCGTATGTCACCCACGGGGCGACCACCACCTACTGTACGCTGCTGACGAGAGATACAGTTGAATGAATGACAAGCACTTTAAAAGAGCCATGCCGCCTTCACATCTATAAAAGAGCAGGTTTTCTCAAAGCAATTCCTAAAACAATGCCCTAAATCCACATATCAATAAAAGAATCAATATCAAATAGGAAATCAATAAGGTAACATGAAACTAAACAGCACACACTCTCTTAGCTAGTTTTATCTTCATGTTAAATGCTTTTACATTCGGAAGCTCTTTGACTGTGGAACCAATTTGTGAAATTGGGCCGGAGGTCCTTTTTACTGGAGGTCTGCTAGAACTGCTGCCTCCACGACCCGACCCCGGATAAGCGGATGGCGATGGATGGATGGATGGATGGATGGATGGATGGATGGTGGTATTTTTTACATGTTAACTATTAAAAACAATCTTTATCACTATAGCCCAGTGGTTGTGTACTGAAATATTGTTCCACTTTATAGAGAGACTTTATATGAAGCCATGCAGGGTTTGAGAGCTACAGTATATGAGGACCAACACAGTCAGTAGACTGGCCAGGCGGTCACCTCATTAAACCAGTCATAATAGCTCCTCTCCTGGGGCTCGGGCTAAGGGAGAGAACTCAACTGTGCTATACACTCCATCGATTGTTTTTACAACCTCAACCCGTAAATCTTTCTATCCATAACAGTTTTGTACAGTAGTTACAGTGTCTGACTGATTTAACCAGCTATACTCTCACAGAGTAACTCATACAGGTATTAAATGCTCCCCATGCAGTTGATATACTGTAGGTATGGGTCTCCTTCTGACACTAGGAGAACCAGCTATAGAGACTACTTGAAACTCCTTCACTATAATATTTGTTGTCTTACCTCCTTTCAGTAGTTCTATAAACTCCTTCACTATACCTCACAGGTGTTGTTGTCTAACCCTCTTACAGTAGTTCTATCCTGCCGTCGCCTGACCACGTGAGCTCATTCTATTTCACTCCAGATCAGACTGACCCATCCTCCCGTTCAAACTGATTTTCCCCTGACCACATATTGGGTGAGACCATCACAACCGTTTATCTGCTATGGGGGGGGGGTTGTACTGTACCCACGGGATACTGAATGATGATACGATGACTAACCCATGTTTCGTTGCTCTGATTGGTTGAGGAAATTTAGTCCGACCGTTGATAACGTCCCTGGATATTGAAAATAGACGCTTTCCGGGCCATTTGCTTTTATTGCGAATTTGCGGCTGGCGAAGCCAGGCCCTAGTTTAACCATTTCCTGTAAACCCTCAATAATATAATTTCAAGCCATACGGTTTCACTGAATTGGATTGTTTGGAAATGAAAAAAGAGAAGGTCTTGAAAACACTGCTCACACCATGAGCTATTTCCAACACTGATACATAGATATCCATCTCTCCATGAGACGGCAGAATACAACATCTGGAGAACAGTGAAGGAAGCCAAGAGGGAATACGGTGAAAATTTAAAATTCAAACAAGGCGACCTCAGAAGCTTGTGGCAGGGATTAAACACCATGACTGATTATAAGGGATCTCCATCCACCTCAGGAGGTGTAGACGCTGCTCATGTGAACAGCCTCAACACTTTCTATGAACACATTGAGACCAACAACGGCTGTTGCACCTGAGGCGGAGGAGAGCGGAGGAGAAGAGAGAGCGCTCCCTCTCTCTGAACACGACGTGAGAAGGGTGTTTAAACAGGTGAACACCAGGAAAGCCGCGGGACCAGACGGTATCGCAGGGCGGGTCCTCAAGGCGTGTCCTCAAGGTGGGTCCTCAAGGTGTGCGCCAACCAACATGGTTTCTGTGTTCATAGTGATATTCGACCTGTCCCTGGCCCAGTACATCGTCCCCACATGCTTCAAGACGTCCTCCATCGACTGAGCACTAGGCCATACCCAACATCACATTATACAACGGTTAGTTCTGGTTCTTGATTCTGATTGGCTGGAAGCCGTGGTAAAATACTTTGTAACACACACCTGGGACCGCATTCCATTCCATTTTCCAGTATTAATGCGCCTCCCATTTGATACAATGCATTGTAGTTGTTGTTGTTGCTTGGCAACCCTTTTGTTAGGGGAACTATTTTGCTCGGCGAAATTGAACGAATGATGCTTCGTTTTGAATAAATGTTAATATTTTACATTGCTGTGTGCTTATTTTACACTAATAGATGTAGTAACCGTTGTATAAAAGCAATAAACCACTTGAGGCCGTGTGTTATAGTGATTTTATAACAGCTAGAGGGGTTTTATTGCTTAAATATCAAACTGCAACTGCGCACGTAGCAGAGCATTGAGTGTATCAGTGAGTATCACACACACAGGCAGTCCTGCAGCTTTCGAAATAGGCTGTCGGTAGCACAACAGTAACTAAATTAAGCATAGCTTCGATAGCCTCTGGAGCACTCTGGAGCCTCTGGAGCATTCGATTGCACCTGCTGCTTTGTCATTTCGAGTGGTAGCTTCTTCATTAGCATTGCCAGTTTTCCTTTTTTTATGAAGAAGTGGTCAATTGTTTTTATAGCTCTTTTGGCCATTGTGAGCAGGTTGGCTAGTTGTAGTTTGTTGAGCACTGAGCAGTACAGTCAGATCTCTTTTTTTTTGCGGTAACAGGTCAAACCGGAAATAGTTGAGGTCGACGGACGAGTTGTGCCATTGGTGGATTATGAATATATATATATTTTAAAGGTAGCCTAGTTTAAGTAATAAATACACTTTTATGATGATGACCTAACACAAACTGGTACAAACCACAATTATGTATTTAATAATTGTGTTAATTAGTAAATATATATATATTTTTTTCTTTTTCTTTTTTAAAGAATTTGAGCAGAGTTGGGCTGGCCAATCAAGGGGGGCACTTGCCTATAAAATCACCCATGATCATCCCCGTACCGAAGAAGCCAAGACCAGCCTGCCTCAATGACTACCGCCCGGTAGCTCTCACCTCCGTGGTGATGAAGTGTTTGAGAAGCTGGTCAAGGAACACATCTGCTCCTCACTGCCCAGCACCCTAGACCCCCTACGGTTCAAATACAAACCCAACAGATCGATAGATGATGCAATGGCTCACATCCTCCACACCACCCTTTCCCACCTAGACAAGAGCAAGGGGAAGTGTTGAGTTGTTACAGTTCAGCTTTCAACACTATAACCCCACCCAGACTCAACACCAGGCTCAGGGTCCTGGGGCAAAGCGACGCCCTCTGCAGGTGGATCCTGGACTTCCTGTCAGACAGACCCCAGGTGGTGAAGGTAGGCAACCACACCTCATCCTCCCTCACCCTCAACACGGGCGCCCCCCAGGGCTGTGTGCTGTCCCCACTACTGTACTCCTTGTACACGCACGACTGTACAGCGACCTTTGATGGCAAAACCATCATCAAGTTTGCCGACGACACAGCAGTGATAGGCCTGATCACCAACAATGATGAGAGGGCCTACAGTACCTGGAGGGGGTGAGGCTCCTGACCCAGTGATGTCAGGAAAACAACCTCCATCTGAACGTCAGCAAGACAAAGGAGATGCTGGTGGACTTTGGGAGAGGAACTACACCCCTCTAATCATCAACAGGAACCCTGTAGAGAGAGTGGACAGCTTCAAGTACCTTGGCATCCAGATCACCAAGGACCTGACATGGTCAACACACATAGTCACTGTGGTGAAGAAATGAATCTTGAACATGAACCAATTCCAAATGAGATGTTTTGAATAAGACCCATGGCCTTTAATTGGACTGCCATGGAAAAATCTAAAGATAGCCAGCCATCAGCCAACCAGGCTCTGTTCTGGTCGGTGGTTCATTGAAAGTGGATTAAAGAGGCTTTAACATCAAGATAAGGACTAATATGAAGCTATATGGATGAGTGAGATCTGTTTATCCAGCTGACTGTAGTAAAACCACCCTGAACTGCTAAAAGCTGTAGAATGGTGGTGCAGAGGCAAGCCATAGTCTCTCATGTAACAGAGAGAGAGAGAGAGAGAGAGAGAGAGAGAGAGAGAGAGAGAGAGAGAGAGAGATTCAGGTCTAGGCTCCATATTACTCTCCCTATCTACATGTACAGGCTTAGGAATGTGACGAAGGTGAAGTGAAATATGAAAGAATTACGGTAAGATGCACCCTTCACTTCCTTGTGTGCCATAAGGAGGCACTAACCAATGCAACATTGTTATTGACACACAATTGACAGGAAACAGGACAAGGACAATATAATACACTTTTCCAAAACCTTTCACTTTCAGAATGCTTTCCAACATCACTTAATTTGCCCACATACCATTGGGCCAGTGTGGAAAAATGAAGTGATATTGGAATGTCGTCAAAGTGTTTGTTGGAACCTTTCAGGAGTGTGTTTATATTACAGGCATGCCATGGTGAACGATCTCACTGTCTCACTACGGGAGGAAGTCAATATGGCTGCAGTATCTCACACAAAGAAACATCGGTCACTGGAGGTACAAGCCACAACAAACATTGGGCAACACATATACAGTATGTACCCAGTACCCAAGCCAGGCGTCTGTGTGTGTGTGTGTGTGTGTGTGTGTGTGTGTGTGCGTGTGTGTGTGTGCGTGTGCGTGCGTGCGCGTGTCCTCTCTGCTGGCTTTGTCTCCTTGGAGAGGCATAACCAAACACATTACAGCCACACCTAACACCCACCGTACATAATGACATAACAGAAAACAATGGAATGGCCTTTTGTATCCATCCATATATATTCATAAAACAAAAATGAGAATTAGACAACTTAATGGATCTTGCAGGTAAAACGAATACGACCCCATTCTTAGCAATGCGCTAAAATTACCTTCCAAAAACGAAGGATAGGTTACTTAAAATGCATCGCCACCCACACGACAGTCTCTGGGAGTTGCTTCTTGTCTTTTTTGACTCTAGTCAAGAGTTCCCTGAATTCTCATAGAGGGAACCTGCTTTAACCTTGCCATTTTGGACAGTGTAAATTAACAGTATTTCTACAACATGAAACTTTGTTTGCTACTTGCCATGTAAGGACACACGTCCATTCCCTGTCTGAAACAATTAGCCTACGTGAAATAGCAATCAATCATGCACAGGTGTGTGAAAATAAGAGTAATGGCGCTAGTCTCGTTTCATTAATGTGCTGTTCTTTGAAAATAGTGGGTTTACATCATATATTAACATTACTCAATAATTAAAACTGTATAGATACAATAGCCTTTATGGTTACGAATGTAGATACAGTAGGGACGTCCGCAGCAAGAAGGTTACTGAGTTTGTAGCCAAAGATGCTGGAGTGAGTCGCAAATTAACAGAAGCTTTATTTCTCGGACTCAAAAGTTAAGATAGGCTACATCGAAATAAACCAGGACAAAGTGTCACTCAACAACCACTATTTGAAGTGTTTCATTCAGTTTGGGGAAAAACGTCCTCTATGACTTTTATCTTTTACCCGATCTTCATAATAATTAAAGACTGATTTCATCTTCAGGAATAGTATAATAATCATAGCAAATCACGGTTATGCAATTAAACATCTTCCATAAGTGTGTGATTCTTTTTTCAAGAGTAAATCAGTCATTTTCAAATGGTGGATATATTAATTTGTAATTAAACACAATTTCAACTCCATATAACTCCAAACACAAACATGACGAAAAATCAATTGACGAAAAATCAATTACCTCGTAATCTTCATTTATCGAACCGAGACGGAAGACATAACGAAACAGTCCACTGCAACTGGTCAGATCCTCCAGGAAAAGTAAATATTTCAAGCCCAGTGATTGCGTTTGCAGCCCCTCTGAATTCCCCCCTTGCTCTGTCACCGGCTACTCGCAGGTCAGCTCCCGGCCAAGTACCGGACCCTCATTAACCGTGCGCTGGAATCTCCAAGAGCGCACGGGAAGTGTCTCGGGTGCATTAGCGTGATTGGATAGGGGGACAGTGACGCACCAGCAGGTGGCACACACCCGTCGTATACTGAAGAGCTCTGCTGTGTCAGGACGTTAGGAAGGAGAAGTCAAAGTTAACCCTAATCTAATAAACAGAATCAACAAAGCAAATACAGTATGTTTATGTTTTAGTCCCAAATAATAGCCTACATTTACTGTAAGCCTAAATGTCGACATACAGTATTCACTTTTTTCAGCACAAGGTGTATGCTGCATGCATGAGTAAAATACAGCTGTTAAAGCCTCTCAAAAACGTTATTGATGTAGGCTACTAAATAAAGAGCATTTTAATTATTGTATAGTCATTAAAGGAAATAATGAGTTTAGTGGCTTTTACCTAAGTGTGTTTTGACACTAAAATGGATGTGAGACAGGGGGCCAAACCCAATGTTTCAATTAATTGATAGAAACGCCAAATAACAGCGAACACTAATCCACAGAAGAACCCTTAAGCCAATTATGAGAACTGTCAGAAACCTGTGGAATTGGGTCTTTCTGGAGACTGCGAACCCCAGTCACGTTTCCTTCTCAAAACATGTCTCCGTTCATTGGGGAATCCAGAGTGATGGACAGCCCCCAACCCCACACTTCAATAGAGCTTTACTCTAGTATTACCATCCTAATGCAGAGCAACATTTCACAGCAAAACAACTCATTCTAGGCTGGCTGCTTCGTAGCTGCAGGTGTGTGTGTGTGTGTGTGTGTGTGTGTATGTGAGTGAGAGAGAGAGAGAGAGAGAGAGAGAGAGAGAGAGAGCGAGAGAGTCTGCCACCTCCAGGCTGTCAATGCATGCCTATGATGATATACTAATACTCAATGATAAGTGTTTTTTCTGTCACAAGTGCCCGTACTATTCTCAGCACAAGATCATATACTGTCAAGCTGGAAAGTCTCCACACCCATTTCAATGTCACAGTTTATTACATTACAGACTTATTCTATAATAGATTGAGTTCATTTTTTGTCTAAAAGTCTACACAAAATAGCCCAAAGTGAAAATATGTGTACAATATGTGTCTACAATTCAGCTTCGGCAAACTACTTTCTTCGGCCATTGATTCTTCAATACCAGACATCAACCATATCACTCAAATATCCATACATACATGCACACATCCACAACACTCAGGAATGCTCAGGCACTGTTCTAAAGTCTGATGGCCGCTGGCACAAAGGAGCGCCTGAACCACTCAGTTTTGCACCTGGGTGGGAGGAGCCTGTGGCTGAAGGTACTCCCCATCTGCCACAGGGGGAGGGGATGGGGGAGGTTGTTCAGAATGGACTTCAGTTTGTCCCTCATCCTCCTCTCCACCACAGTCTCCAGGCTGTCCAGTTGTTGCCCCCACAACAGAGCTGGCCTTCCTCACCAGCTTGGTCAGTTTGTTTCCCTCCCCAGACCTAGTGCCCCCCCCCCCCCCACCCAGCAGGCCACAGCAAAGAACAGTGTGCTGGCTATAACAGACTGGTAGAACATCCTCTGCACACAAAGCACCTGAGCCTCGTGAGGAAGAACATTCTGCTCTGTCCTTTCCTGTAGAGGCCTCAGTGTTGTCACTCCAGTCCAGTTGTTCAGGTGTATTCCCATTCCAAGGAGTCCACCATCTCAATTTCCTCTCCCTGGATGGTACAGGTAATAGGGGTTGGGGGTCTCTTGTTCCTTCTGAAGTCCACTACCAGCTCCTTGGTCTTGCTGACGTTGAGTTCGAGCTGGTTCTCCTCAGACCATCTCACGAATCTCCTGACCACGTCCCTGTACTCCTCCTCATCATCTGCCCTGATGCATCCCACGATAGAGGAGTCATCTGAGAACTTCTGGAGGTGGAACGCTCCAGAGTCGTGGCTGAAGTCGGAGGTGTAGAGAGTGAACAGGAAAGGTGACAGGACGGTTCCTTGGGGGGCACCGGTGTTGCACCGGTGTCACCACATCGGACAGGCAGTCCCTGCAGACAGACATACTGTGGTCTGTCGGTGAGATAGTCTTTGATCCAGGCCACCGTGTCGTGGTCTACATGCATTGCTGGGAGCTTCTCCGCGAGCTGGAGAAGCAGGATGGTGTTGAATGCGCTGGAGAAGTCTAAGAACATGACTCTTCCAGAACCTCCTAGCCCCTCCAGGTGTGAGTAGGCTCTGTAGAGTAGGCAGATGGGGACATTGTCCACGTCGATTCGGACCTGTATGTTACCTCAGATCAATCCGTATGGTTTATTCTTAAAACACCCACCCTGGAAACCCAAGCAAGTACAATATAACAGGTTGTATCAGACATTTTGAAGTATTGAGGTTGTATTGATGCCCTAAGCACATATTGTATTTGTATTTTGCTGCTCTTGCACTTTGACTTTCGCACTAGATTAAGCTCTTAGTCACTTGTTTAGAATGAAGATGCACTTGTGAGTTCTGGCGAGTAGTGGTACACTGACTACTGATGTTAAATGCAATTATTGTAAATTGCTTTGGATAAAAGTGTCTGCTAGGTAATATTATTCAAAGATTGTATGCACTAAAATATGAATGTGCTTTGTGTAAATGTAAGCTTCACTGTTAATGTTATTTCCCATTTCTGGAATCTGACCTCTCGGTTCTTTACCATGGAAAGGTGATAATATCCGTGAAGACTCCTGGAATTCAGAGCTCATCATCCTTCAATTTCACCCTTTCCAGTTTCCCAGAGGCTGCATGGCCAAGATATTCCTCAAACCAATTTGAACCAGAATCTTCTCCCACATCAATCCAAAAACCCAGGCAAAGAGATGACGGCGGTGCTTTTTAACTATTTGATTACAATTCGCCTTATTCACCTGGCAGCCATATTGGTCAGTCTTACGTAATTGGGGGTGCGGATGCGGACGTGCCCGTTGACTTCAATGTTAAAAGTTCACTGTAAAAACACCACTTCAAGAACCGAAATAGTCAAAATAACAGGCTGAATACACTATCGAGGTTACAAACTCATCATTACCAGACTCAACGGGTACTTCCGCACCCCAAATTGCGTCAGACTGACCTGAGGTGAATAAGGCGAATACATAGCATTATAATAATATATTTTTAATGGGTTCTGGAGCTTTGGACTAAGTACAGAATGCATAATAGCTGACCTATGGAAACCTCAGAATGTTGGTAAGGAGCTTTCCTTCCTAAGACTCTTAAGCAGGATCCTCTGGGGAAGATTGTATTGCATGTCCTACTATCATTATGTAAAATAATACTCATCTCTTTAGCCACTACACACACACACACAGCCATCCCCCACATACACGCACACCGACGCACGCACACACGTACACACGTACACACACACACAGACACACACACGCACGCACGCACACACACGCACACACACACACACACATACAGTACAGGTACAGTACAGTATATACCCAACCACACACACTTGCATGAATTGACCCTCTCTCTCACACACACGCACACATGCACACACACACACACACACACACATACAGTACAGGTACAGTACAGTATATATACCCAACCACACACACTTGCATGAATTGACCCTCTCTCTCACACACACGCACACATGCACACACACACACACACACACACACACACACACACACATACAGTACAGGTACAGTACAGTATATATACCCAACCACACACACTTGCATGAATTGGCCCTCTCTCTCACACACACGCACACATGCACGCACACACACATACACACACACACACCACACACACACACACACACTCACACATACATACACACACACACGCATACACACACACACCACACACACACACATACTCATGCACACACACACACTCATGCGCGCACACACACCCACCCACACACACCCACACACACACACACACACACACACACACACACACACACCCACACACACACACACACACACCCACACACACACAGGCTGAGCAGATGAAAGGGATTGGTTCCACTGTCTTGTGAGCGTAGGGATGCTGAGGCTGCTGGGAAGGACGGTATCAGAGCCTCTCAGCATCGCTGTAAACATGGATCCACTCAGCCATAACTGCACCTGCATTAGCATAATCTCACCACATCCCTGACATCATGAAGGATAACTGTTCACAGCGCATCATCATAATCACGATTTATCACAGCTGGGGTTTGGCGCAGTTCCCCAGACCTTTTCTTGCATCGTCATTTAATGCCTTTCTCTTTTTCTGTCTTTCTAGGTCTTCTGTCTGTCTGTCTGTCTCTCTCTCTCTCCCCCCCCCTCTCTCTCTCTCTGTCTCTCTCTCTCTCTCTCTCCCCCATCCCCCTCTCTCTCTAGCCCCTTTGCACAAAACACCCATTTTCCTCATTCTTAATCTTGTATCTTGTAACAACTTCCTCTCTCTCTCTCTCTCTCTCTTCCCCTCTCTCTCTCTCTCTCTCTCTCTGTTGTCCTACTCCACACCGTCCCTGCTGGTGATATCAGCAGCAGCCGCTGTCATCAGCCTGTCTCTCCCTGCGTGACGCCCTGCTTATTGACAAGGTCTCTGATAGGACAGGCTTGTTGTGGGACTCCCCAGCTATCAAAGTTCTGACTGAACTAAGGTCAAAGTCGATTCATAATTAGCTATGAGTCGTACGGTAGTGGCCCCATGAATCAAGTTTCAAGTTTATTGTCATATACTCAATAACAATGCAACATCGTTATCGATAATGAAAATGTTTGGCTCAGAGCCGACTCAACTTTGCGTGATAAAATAAGGAAAAAGGGCATAGAATATAATAAAAAATATATTAAAATCATATCAGGCTTGGACATTAAAGGATGTAAGCTCACATTGATCCCCACTTTAATGTACAGTAAGAGTATATAATAACATCTTAGAGGGGCGTTCAAAGGTACAGTATAGGATTTCCTTGTAAACAGGCTGGCCATGGCAACGCATAGGATTACAATCACTCACCGTCTCCAGCACCATGGGGATGAAGTCTGATAGAATCAGCCACTGACCTCCTGTAGTTAATGCGTACAGACAAGAGGGCATCGTCCCTTCAGGCCTCCTTTTCACTGCGATAATGAGCGGAGATGTTTAGGTCTCTCGTGGCCAGGGTAAGACCCCATAGCATCTCCCGGTATCTGCTTTGCGGACAAAAGTCGAAGCAGCTTCGGAAGACCAAAACCAACATTAGACTAATGTATGTTTTAAATAGTGGGGACCTTATGTGACACCATTCATCGTCTTTCTGGGCCCATTTTGTGGTGTTGTCACATGTCCTTCACAAGCTGTTTCTGCCACTTGTCATCATTCCATATTCCCCATACTCCAGAAATCAATAGCTAATGAATTATCACCATTAGTAGTATGAGCATTCCACAACTTGATTCAATTACTTTTGCTTATCTTTTTTTCTTTTCTCTCTCTCCAATTCTCTTCAATTCTTCCCATTGCGACATTCACGGATGACACGTCACAGAGAATATCAATCTCAAACTGGTGCCGTCATGGTTGGAACCCCCCATACATCAACGTCCGATTGTAATATCCATATATGGTCATCTCCGTGACATGGAACCTTTTATTCCATTGGTCCATTTTTCCTGGAGGTGAAGAGCCAGTCGTACAGTCAGTCTCCGTGGTGATGAAGCGGGCGTGTGGCAGAGGTCGATCTGAGCGCGTGCAGGAAATGAGTGTTATTAAGGGGGAGGAAGCTTTGATTAAGGATCGTTCAATCAACTGACTCAACGCATGGCAATGACAATGATGACACAATAGTGAGGCTGATTGAAAACAAACAAATCATTCACAGAAGGCACCTGTTGCGAGCTGAGGTTAGAGAAACATTCATCGTGCTGGTCTCACTGTTCAAGACACAAGAACCATTTTATATCCCTGGGTACTCTTGCACAGGAATGTAGTCCTGTAGATGTTGTCTTATTATTCGGTGTGTCTTACCCACCTGTTCACCAGATGTTCCCGCGTCCCCTCGGGGGCGACTGTGGCTCAGTGGTAGAGCGGGTTGTCCAGGGTCGGTGGTTTGAATCCCGCCTCCTCCTGTCCACATGTCGAAGTGTCCTTGGGCAAAGACACTTAAGCCCAAATTGCTCCCAATGAGCTGTCTAGCACCTTGCATGGCAGCTGCCGCCATTGGTGTGTGAATGTGTGTGTCTAGGGGTGAATGAGAGGCCATTGTAAAGCGCTTTGGATAAAAGCGTTATATAAGTGCAGTCCATTTACCACCTACTGTACCTTCCATGCCCCATGTCCCTACCCAGAATGCCTTGCTATATGCAGGCCCTTCCTGGTTACACATTTTACTTCCTCTATTTACTGTAGCTAGCTACCATACTGAGACGAGCACTCAAAAAAGGCAGAGTATGTGTGTATGTGTTGGAGTGAGTGTGTGAGAGAAAGAGAGAGAGAGTAGTGTGTGAGAGAGAGAGAGAGAGAGAGAGAGAAAGAGAGAGAGAGATTGATGTTTGTGTTGAGAGAGAGAGAGAGAGTAGTGTGTGAGAGAGAGAGAGAGAGAGAGAGAGAGAGAAAGAGAGAGAGAAAGAGAGTAGTGTGTGAGAAAGAGAGAGAGAGAGAGAGAAAGAGAGAGAGATTGATGTTTGTGTTGATAGAGAGAGAGAGAGAGAGAGATAGAGAGAGAGATGAAGAACAGAAACAAAGATTTATGATTGAAAAGTACAGTAGGGCACCATTTCTTATTTCTTCAAAGGCCAAACACATGAATGCTCCTACTTTTTTCCAGAGCAGTTTCTTGGCTCCTGCATTTATTCTGCGTCGGACACCCAGAGAAGAGGGATGGAGGAGGAGAGCAATTGCAGTGGATACTGTACCAAAGATCTGAGAGATTGCACAAGTAATCATGAGAGGCATAGAAGGTGGTGTGTGTGTGTGTGTGTGTGTGTGTGTGTGTGTGTGTGTGTGTGTGTGTGTGTGTGTGTGTGTGTGTGTGTGTGTGTGTGCCTGTGAGTTGGGAGAGAGCTACCAATGAAAGCATGCATACTCTGACCAACCTGTCCCCCTTCCTCTACCCAGTAGGACACATCTGGTCCTGGTTGGGAGCACTCTATACATAGTAGAGTATAATCACCCCATCATCTCGGGCGGCTGTAGCTCAGTTGATAGAGCGGGTCGTTCAATGATCGAAGGGTCGGTGGTTCGAATCCCAACTCCGACTGTCCACATGTCGAAGTGTCCTTGAGCAAGACACCTAACCCCAAATTGCTCCCAATGAGCAGGTTAGCACCTTGCATGGCAGCTACCGCCATTGGTGTGTGAATGTGTGTGTGAATGGGTGAATGAGAGGCCATTGTAAAGCGCTTTGAGTGCAGCTAAGGTGGAAAAGCGCTATACAGTATAAGTGTAGTCCATTTACCATTTATCTCAGCCTGGCTTAGAGGCTAATAGTGGATACAAACGTCTTTGATGGACTGCGGGAGAGAGTCCCTGGTAGCAGCACATGAGATATGACCTTCTTCTAAGGGTTCCTGCCTCTGGTTAATGTCGTTTTATGAAGTGGAACTAATTACACGGCCAGGCAGTCATGCCTTAGAACTTCTCTACTGAGCAAAGTGACAAACTCATTCAGACAGCCTATTAGGTGTTTGGATCGGAGGCGTGTGCTGAATGTACAGTAAGCAAATAAGGCTCGAAGCCAAAGAGTTGCAGTGAGTCCTGTGACGTGTTCACACAGAAATCACACGCGGAAATCGGAAAGAAAATGTGTATATACCGTAGTATATGGTAGCGTCAATAGTGGAACATAGCACCAAAAAATGCACCAGTGCTTTGTAAAATAATGAGAATATTTTTTTTTTAAATATTTCCAAATATTTTATTTCAAAGGACAGGTCTGGAATTTAGCATTATAAGCTAAATTAGGTTAGATAAGGTTATTTACGATCATATACAACAGCCGATATCAAACAGCCGATATCAAAGTTTCATCAAACGGTGCTCTCTCGAGATATAGCCCATCGCCGCTAACATACTCAATGGATCTATAGGTGCATCTAAACAAAATCCCTCAAAAAAAACATAAACTCTCATTTTCAAAGACAGGAAACTCACTGATTGGTCACTGGTGTCCGTTGATGTTCTGCCAAAAAAAATTGCCACAAAGTATCCTTCCAATCGGGTTTTATTCATCATTTAGCACAGAACTATTTTCACTGGCAGATAATCTACATATAATTATATATAATATAATAATCTATAATAAACAACTTCATAGAGTGTGTTGAACTCGACTTGAGCAAAGGATTACCAACGGTACATAATTTTTGAAAATGAGACTTGGTGGCAGGAGTCAGGGGACTATCCCCGATCAGTGTGATACATTTGCCTACGAAGAAGTCCCAAATAAGAAAGAAGAAGTCCCAAATAAGAACGAAGATGTCCCAAATATGAAAGCACTGGTGAATATCAGAATCTTAGTGAAAACTGCATAAGATTTAAAGTCGCACAGAAACGGACGTTTGAGATCATCTAACTTCCGTAGTTTGACGTATTTCCGACGCAAACAAGCTATGAGGGTGGGACATGCGTTTAGAGGATTTTGATTGGAACATTGACAAGTGGACGGGTTTTAAGAACTTTAGACAGATTTGATAGAAGGATAGCGTTGATTGACGGGTGGATGTTGTGAGATTATTGGCCTAAAATCTAAGGTACCTGTTGTCGTCATTGCACGTGACCTACCGTTTTCCAGGAAGTAAGAAATTATATACTTTGATATAAGATTACAACAAAAGTAGAATTTTGTAATTCTTTTGGCATACATCGTTGATTAGGTGAACACTATGACCAATTATGTGGACCAAAATGGGACAGAATGCTTTTTTCATTTCAGTGCGACTTTAAGAAGAAAATGCTTTGTAAGAACAGTTGGTCAATGTGGGCCAATGCTATTCAATGTCTCCTCTGTGATATCATGAGAAATGATCTCTTATCCCCTTGGGGGCTCCCCATATCTATTCCTATTTGGGGCCCCCTAAACCCTAGAGCCGGCCCTGATCATAACATAATAACCCCGTCATGGCTGATCACAGATGACAGTTGGTTTCTAATATGTTTCATAGCGTTCCCAGATGTTTCTATCATCCCCCACCCTATTTCTCTGTCTCCCTCTCCCTCTCTCTGTCTCTGAAAACAGCAGGGCCAATGTCAATGTGCAGAGGGTGTGAATGGTGCCACGGTCCAGCAGAATGATACAGAGTAGACATGGACACACTGTGAGCAGCAGGTCTGAAGTATAATCACTATTTCTAATGGCAGAACATCATTTGTGCTATGATGCAGCACTAGTAAAAGGCTTCCATTAAAAAAACAAAACTGTGTCTTTTGGTATTGAACTGAAATTGTTGAAGAGAGAAACCTCACTATTTGTATGGCGTATAGTATGTCTTGGATCTATAGTCATATATATCATCAGTCATGATGATATCATATATGTCACTACAAACGTAACTTCATATACACTGTAACAGCCAACAAAAACTACCTAAAAACTATATTCAAGGAAGTCTCTTTCAAAAGACCTGTCACACAGTGAACACACTATGGATAGGATTAAGATACCACAGTGCTTTATCTAACTTTGGTGCGCATTTTTATTTGCCATCGGATTGTGCTACAACTCCCATAAGGTACCTGAACTGGAAACGTGAAATCCAGCATAGTAATTCACAGAGACTAGGGCTTATCTCTCCATACAGCTGACAGCTGCCATAAATCAGGCTTTCCTCAAGCCACCCTCTCCTCAGGACCCGAGGCTGCAGGGCGGCTTCCTTGGCTCTGATCCGGTACCCTGGTGGATTTATGTGGCGGTGCCGCTGTGCCAATGCGCCGGTGTGATGTGTTTACCAGCGTCTGGATTAGGTCTGGCGCAGAACCCTTGCCAAGGCAGCCGGTAGGGGTGTGAGTGTAAAGGTTGACAGATACTTCAAGTGCAAATGATATCTGGGAACCACATTGGTGATTGGAACAGCACACGCACGCACGTATACAAAAGCAAGTCCGTCGCAAAATACTCATTAAAACCTCAACAAACTTGTAGCGTACTTACAGTATATCTTAGCTTTGACCTTTAGCTGATATCAAAGTCACATCAACAGACAGAATTGCCAGCAAACACATACACACACACACACACACACACACGTGCGCAGAAATCATTCCTTTTTTTTTCATCAGCCACATACTGGATAAAGGGCATGGACCAGACAGTACAAAATATGAAGGATCAAACGAGCTCTATCACCATTCAGGCCAACCGATGTGCAGCTCTGGACAGGCTTGAGCATGATGAGCAAATACACTCCACTCCTATGGATCAGCTGTTTTTCATGTGTCACTTCAATCACCAGTGAACATGGCCTCAGCCCTTAGATCTGAACCTGTACGATAAGATAAGATGGATTTCACTAATCCCTGTAGATGTACTCTGAGAAGGAGCCGTTGCTCTAGTCTAGATGGAGACGGGGTAGATAAGCAGCTAATGTCCTGAACAGTGTGTTTCATGCGGATCCATCACTCCTGCTCGCTCACCTATCACCTGTTTCTGCTCCATTATTTTACAATTTACTTCTGGCTAATTATCTGCTCAGAGTTCTTCAAGCAAGGAGAAATTCTTGTTTCTGAGTCATGTAGTAAGGCCCGGAAGAATGATCATACCTTTACTGTGTGGTTAATTGAAACTGCTCTGGAAAACGATTTACTTCAGATCTGATACTATTGATGTGACTCTGACTCCCTCCCTCCAACAACCAAACTATTTTTCAATCTTTTCTGAGTGAACCTAATAGTTGAACCAAATTTAAAAAGGGCAGTGCACAATTATAGCACCCACCCATGTGTTGCAAAGCTATTTAAGAGTCTGATCCTGTGTGTGTGTGTGTGTGTGTGTGTGTGTGTGTGTGTGTGTGTGCATGTGTGTGCGTGTGTGTGCACGTGTGTGTGTGTGTGTGTGCGCATGTGTGTGTGTGTGCGTGTGTGCACGTGTGTGTGCGTGCGTGTGTGTGTGAGGGGTGGTGTAAACAAAGTGACATGACAGGTTGAGTGTTTGTACTCCTTGTTAGACAGACTCAAGCTGGTGCGGGCTCCACACTCTGAATAGAATGGGGTGAGGACCCAATTAGTGCTGCATACCCCAGTTGAAATTCTCATATCCTCCTCTGCCAATCACCATAATATGATTCTGGCTCACAAATGAAGCCCAATTTATACAGACAATTAGAGGAGGAGGATAGGAGCTCGAATCTGGGCCTCCCTGTGTTAAGTAACAAGACGCCTGCCAGGGTTGTTTTCGGATAGAAAGAAAGTGAATCTCCACCACCCTCACATGCTGTGTGCAGCACTATCTGGATAGACGGACAAGACTGAACACACTCACCGGAGGGAGTCCCAGCTGGATCCAGGAATTGATCGACTGGAGCCGGGGTCAAGGGTCAAGGTGGCTGAACCGCTGTTCTTTTCTGTCTATCTGTCTGCCTGAACATAAAAAGTCGAGAGAGAGAGAGAGAGAGAGAGAGAGAGAGAAAGAACCCGATAGGATGGAGAGGAGGGCAGAGACAGGGGGGAGAAAGAGGTTACATAGAGGGAGAGAGAGAGAGAGATAGAAAGAGAGAGAGAGAGAGAGAGAGATAGAGAGAAAGAACCCAATAGGATGGAGAGGAGGGCAGAGAGAAAGGGGGGAGAAAGAGATTACATAGAGGGAGAGAGAGAGATAGAAAGAGAGAGAGAGAGAGAACCCTATAGGATGGAGAGGAGGGCAGGGAGAAAGGGGGGAGAAAGAGGCTACATCGGGGGAGAGAGAGAGAGAGAGAAACAGAGGGGGGGGGGGCGGTATTAGAGATAGAGGCTTAGGGGATGGGAAGGAGAGCAGAGAGATTAGGGAGCAAGGAGGCTCCGTAGGGAGAGAGAGAGAGAGGGGAGGTGGGGGTGGAGAGAGAGGGTTCGGGGAGGGGGGGAAGGAGAGCAGAGAGACTGGGGAGCAAGGAGGACACGAGGACGTAAAGGACATGGAGGAACCCTAACAGGAAGTGGAGGCGCACCACCCACAGATAAACAATTTGTCAGGGAGCTGCGCTGGGATAACAGGTGACACGCTGGCCCTCCAGGCGCGGGGCCGGCGGCGAGATGTGGCCAGAATACCAAGTTTGGGCTCCGCCGTGCCTCTCCTAATCTCTGGAGCCAGGAGGATTACAAAGGCACAGTCCCGGCATCCTAACCTTAGATATCCAGGGTCTCCTCCCCCGTGTCCGAGGGGCTGTAAAGGCAGGATTGTGGTAAGAACAGTCCCTCTCCTACTAAAGACATACCGCCATACCACTGACAACCAGAGATGTTTGGGAAATCCTAATCTGACTGAACAATGTGTTGTTGTTTTTTTAAAACCAAGTCAAGGATGTCCTCAAGACCAGATGACATTGCCTGATAGCCTGATGGGAATCCCGCCCGTTTTCCCTGCTTCCTGGGTGGTTTCGTTATGGATGTCGGCGTCACGGTTCATCAGCCGTCTTGAAGATGATCTCGGTTGCTCCTCGATAGCAGGGCTGTCTGCTGAGATCACATCAGATGTGTGTATGACGGGACCCTCTCCTGGCTTCTCGCCAGAACGCTCATTCCAGATCTATGACTATTAGAAAGCGCCGCATCCATCTCTGTGAGGGGAGATTAAATCTGATGAATAATAATGTGGTGACTTTGATGTTTATCTAATGGCTCTGTGGTATTTAGCTCTGACTACTCATTCCTATAATAGGCCTCTTCAGACCATAAAAGGTGATAAGTGTGCACCGGGGATACCCCCAGATCGTGAGGTTTGTAGCGGGAGCCGGGAGGTTTCACACAAGCTTCACAGATCAAGGGTCGTATTTTCTCAAGGCCACAGCAGTGGAGCACAGACCGGATATGAACAAACAACTCAGTTTCAAGGCTAACCTCAGTTTATGGAGGGTTTGACAAAGGTGTGTGTGTATATATATATATATATATATATATATATTATATACATTTATTTATATATATCTATATTTTTATATATATATATTTTTTCTTATATATAATGGTTTTTTTTCCATGAAAAAAAAAATATATATAGAAGAAGAAGAAATCCTTATTGGTCACACAGCACACTATTTTGCATATGCTAAAAGGGCGACACTTAGAGCACACACACACAGGAGTACACAGTAGGCAGCTCAGAGGGGACGCGCCCGTGGGCCAACCAAGCGCTCCTGTCCGTCTTCGTCAGGGACAGACAGCGATAGCAAGCTGTTCTTCAGCATTTGTTTTTCATATCGGGTTCTCTTTATGGGGGAAATCCTTGCGAACACAGGGAGAACAGAGACCTTCTTGCTGTAAGGCGACAGTAGGTACTGCGCCAACGTGCCACACGTGAGCGATTTTGGGGTTCAGTGTCTTGCTCAAGGACACTTCGGAACACTCCGGAACCTGGGATCGAACCGGATACCTTGCGATCCTCAGCTGGCCACTCTACCGAATTAGCTACTTATACTGTATATATATACATATATATATATATATATACATATATATAAACACACATATATATATATATATATATACACACACACACACACATATATATAAGTACATATATATACACACAGTCATCTACACATGACATTGTTTCTTCGCCGCTAACCCCCCTATTGATTTCAATGATGTAATGCTGATTACGAGCTAATAATGATGTAATAATGCTCACTGATGGTGGCCGGAATGTCAGTTTGCAGTCGTGAATTACAGGAAGCTTAATGAACTGAACATAGAGAAATGAAGGTGACGACATCTGAGGCGAGCGAGTCAGTCAGCGAGTCAGTCAGTCAGTATAAAACAGTATAATCAGGGAATTCTGCCCGACACGGCCAGGGTAATCAGACCGTGAATTTGATTTGTGGGAGATGGTTAGGAGGTGGGGGTGTCTGTGTAGAGAGACACCACTCACTGACAATATCAAAATCAGGCTCCTCAGCTCGACCGTGACAGTGACTTTGCGTTCAAAGTGCGGACGTGTCGTGACAGGACTCCTTGGGGGACACAAGTGAAGACGGCCTGGGTTCAGGACTGATGACCATGTGTAAAATGTAGAAATGGACACTGATTATGCTCACATTAAATAAAATTATGTTTTTTCTCATCAATCTACACACAATACCCCATAATGACGATGTGGAAAAAAACGGTTTTATACATGTTAGCAAATGTAAAAGGCATGTCCTTAGTAAAAGGCACATGACAGCCCGCTTGGAGTTTGCCAAAAGACACTTAAAGGACTCTCAGACCATGAGAAAAAAGATTTGTCAACGACTTTTTTGTGCTATCCTTGATATTTGTTTTAATGCATGACATGTATTTTAAACAGATATGTCGAATAAACTAAACTAAACTAAACTAAAACTATTTACAAACAACATTACTACCTGCTGACTCAGACAAACAGATGTCCAAATAGCCCACTGTGTTTTGGTCTACTTATTCACCACCTAAAGGGAAGTGCAAAACAGCAAGTCATGACTTTTATCCAGAAACAGAAGTTGAACCAATTGCAGCAAAACAGCTTTACAGGAATAATCAGTGTAACTGATTTAGCCACTGACCGCTACCATTAATGTTATGGAAGCTGCTGCTAGTTGTTGTGAGCTCATGAGCTAACTGGCTATCCCGCTCTCATTGTGCTGGATTAGCATTGGAAGCATTGGAACTGATGTGTCCAGGTGACGAGACCCATCTTTATTTATCAGACATTATTTCATGTCATTTCAATTCGCAGCTATTTCAGTGGCATGACTAGCTTTCGTCCTACCAGTCCTGAACAGGAACAAGCCAGCCTCGCACATAAGCCAGGCTGGACCTGGCCTGGTTAAACACCTGTTTCTGAGTATGTGCATACGCTGATTAAGACTCCTTGAGTGGAAACGCGTTGGTGCGTGTCCGCTATCTAATAAAGGACTTTTATCTTTATCAGAGTGCCTCGGGACCAGCTTCTTTCAATCTTGTCCACCTACTCTGGATAGTGCAGTTTTTATCTATTTATTCATTAACAAACATCTTTATTTGTCACACGGTGTAGGCAGCGAAACACACACACACACACAAAATGTCTGGAGCATCCACCAATGAAACTTCTCTCTGCTCTTAACCCAGTTAGAACAGAGGGAAAAATGAACAGAGCAAAGTACAGAGATCTTTGATGAAAACCTGCTCCAGAGCACTCAGGACCTCAGACTGGGGCGAAGGTTCATCTTCAACAGAATAACGACCTGAAGCACTCAGCCAAGATAACAAAGGAGTGGCTTCGTGACAAGTCTGTGAATGTCCTTGAATGGCCCAGCCAGAGCCCAGACTTGAACCTGATTGAACATCTCTGGATATACCTGAAAATAATTGTGCAGCAACATACCCCATCTAACCTGACAAGTTGAGAGGATCTGCAGAGAAGAATGGGAGAAATACACCCAACACAGCTGTGCCAAGTCTGCAGCGTCATCCCCAAGAAGACTTAAGACTGTAATCACTGCCAAAGTTACCTCAGCAAAGTACTGTGTAAAGGGTCCGAATACTTATGTGATATTTCAGTTTTGTTTGTTTGTTTTTTTAATTATACATTTGCAAAAAAAAACAAAAAACAACAACATTTTTGTCATTTTATCACTTTGAGGCATGGTGTGTAGAAAAATAATAAGAATTGAATCCATTTTGGAATAAGGCATTAAAAAATGTGTAAAAAGTGAAGGGCTTTGAGTGCTTTCTGGATGCACTGCAGGTAGCCTACTACAAGTTAAAGATATCCTCCCTCTGGGATTTAACACTAAAGGCCTGATGTTCTCAGAAACGTAGACTGCAGATGAAAGGGAGGGTGAGGAGGAAGAAAGGGGAGGGAGGGTGAGGAGGAAGAAAGGGGAGGGAGGGTGAGGAGGAAGAAAGGTGAGGGAGGGTGAGGAGGAAGAAAGGAGAGGGAAGGTGAGGAGGAAGAAAGTGGAGGGAGGGTGAGGAGGAAGAAAGGAGGGAGGGTGAGGAGGAAGAAAGGTGAGGGAGGGTGAGGAGGAAGAAAGGGGAGGGAGGGTGAGGAGGAAGAAAGGTGTGCCGACTCTGAATACCAACCTCATGGATAAGATCCCCGAGTGATTAGGGAATCATTAGAAACATCGGTCTACTCCTAATTTGCCCCGAGGAAAAAATAAGGGATTAATGTGAGTCTGTCTGTTCTACAGATGACAAGATGGTGCGGATAAGCAGACCTTTCCTTGCGTTTAAACCGCAGTGGCAACAGACATCATCTCCCCTGCATGCGCAACTGCTAACATGCTGCTTTGCAGTGATCAGGCATACCAGGTATTTAGAGCCAATAGCTACAGGATGAACGGAGCACGAATTGAAAAATGTTCTTTTCAATAAGTCAATAAATACATCTTCGTATTTCATACTTCAGGTCCTAGGACTTCTGGGGACAGTTGTTGACACGGGTCAAGTTGTGCAATGCAACTGGAATAAGTAAAGTAGGGCCGTTTGGACAGCTCAGTTCAGCTTTAGTTAAAGTCGGTCAGCTTTATTTGTCACATGCTCCATTCATACAAGTATAATATGCACTGAAATGTCATCGCTAGCTCCTAATGTGTGCTAAATAAGTAGTGTTACAAAGGACACACGTTACAGTATAGCGTACAGTAACAGCACAGTCTTGAATAGACCAGCCAGCCTCTGCTGCAGCTGAGTGTCTGAGTGACTCATCTGTTTGAGGGAAACAATGTGTTGGCCAGTCAGGCGAGACGCCCTCGACTCCCTCGGGGTTACTTTAGGTGACTGGTATAGTAGCAACTCTCCATAATCATAGCCACAGCATTCACATAACACCCCCAACTCCATAATCCCAGCAGTCACATACCACCTCCACCTCCAGCCAAGCCAGACTGGCCCGTGCCAGGTCAGGCTAGACCAGGCTACGAGCAGCGGCATCGGGCTTATCAACCTTTCCCAGGCCCGGTGAAGCTGCTTGGTCCAGAGGCGTCATCAGAGCTCAGCTCTCCTGATCGACACATTGAGCTGAGCTACTTACTAAGCAAGGATCCAATCCTCTCTATCGATTCTACAGCCAGACTAAGAGGATTCTATTATGACTCGAAGGGAGGGTGTGCATTCTCAGGCAGCTTCTATATTGACACGCATACTGTACTAATCTGAATATCAAGCACAGTGCGGTATCTATCACGATACATCTTTTGCATGCACATTGGAATCATTTAATTTAATAATTTGATGTGTTGCTTCACTCTTATTTCTGAAAATGACTCAAATGTGAATATAGCTATGGTATTATGTTCTTAGGGAGATAGTATCACATCTCTGTCTGCTGTCATCCAGTCCACTATCGGCCCATCTCTCTTTCCTTCTCTCTCCGGGAGCTTTGATGAGCGGCTAATGAGGTCATCTTCTCAGAGACATTTGTGATAGCAGCTCTATCGATCGGACCCTTATACTTTAATACCTGTATCATATATCGTCTACTACTTTTGAGGAGAATGGAAAGAGCGAGGTTTCACTGAAGTCTCTTTCTATTTTAAATGCGTGTGAGCACAACAGTAGTGTATGTATGTAAAATACAAATAAATAAAACATTGTGTGACAGTGTCTCTTCATGTAAGCTGTATTGCAATACCACACACAGCTTCTCTCGTTTGAACATATAACCTATGCGCCTTTCCAAATCAGGTTTTCTTCTTTGCACATCTCCATCCATCCATCCATCTTCATCCGCTCATCCAGGGTCGGGTCGCGGAGGCAGCAGTTCCAGCAGGGGGCCCCAGACATCCCTTTCCCTAGCAGCATCAACCAGCTCTGCCTGGGGAATCTTTAGCCGCTCACAGGCCAGTGCGGAGATGTAGTCCCGCCACCTGGTCCTGGGTCTACCCCGCGGCCTCCTCCCAGCCGGACACGCCTGGAACACCTCCCTAGGGAGGCGCCCAGGAGGTATCCTCACTAGATGCCCGAACCACCTCAACTGGCTCCTTTAGACGCAAAGGAGCAGCGGCTCTACTCCGAGTCTCTCCCAGATGACTGAACTTCTCACCCTATCTCTCAGGGAGACCCCAGCCTCCCTCCGGAGAAAACTCATTCCGGCCGCTTGTATCCGTGATCTCGTTCTTTCGGTCATGACCCATCCTTCATGACCATAGGTGAGGGTGGGGACGAAGACAGACCGGTAGATCGAGAGCTTTGCCTTTTGGCTCAGCTCTCTTTTCGTCACAACAGTGCGGTAAAGCGACTGCAGAACCGCACCAGCTGCTCGGATTCTCCGGCCAAACTCCCTCTCCATGGTTCCCTCACTTGTGAACAAGACCCCCAGATACCTGAACTCCTTCACTTGGGGTAAGGACTCATTTCCTACTCGGAGCGGACAGAGCCTCGGTTTCCTGCTGACAACATCTGTGCTTGAAAATAATGAAAGTTTGGTCCTCATTTCTTTTCTGTTCCTGAACATACTGTCGACACAATCCTCTGTTGGCTTCGATTTTTATGTGGAGGAAATGAAGCGGCATGAAATTGTAAATTGCAATACGGAAAAATTGACTGCCGCAATGTACTAAATTCAAGGTTGAAAGAGTTGGAAAGACTCAAAGAGAAAGAGATGAAGAGTACACAGTATTGCTAATCATTTAGGACAAGAGGTTGGCTGGAGTTTCAGCATTGGTGTGTTAGCGACCTTTCCTCAATCTTTACATATTTGGACGTAGGATTTGAGGTCAAATGCCAGTGACAGAACATATGGTACATTGGATATTGCCATGTCAAGTACAGTACACAGGAGAGCTTAAAGCTGCTGTCCAATGCATAACATAATAGTCCAAAAAGAAAGCACACATGCCCTCCCTGTCCCCCTGCTAAAGCAGCGGGACAGTAATGTGCATATTCGGTTTTGGATGAGTTGTCATAGTCAATTCTGCTTGCTGCATATTTTGGCCGAAGCTTTGCTCTCTTAAGTTTTGTAAAGCCAATAGCTTTGAAGTGAGACGGCAGGAAGAGCAGTGTTTTCCTGTGTGACTAGTGTGAAACCACCTTGACATGAACGGTACCTTCAACCTCTGTTTACTCAGCGTTTCTCTGTTACATTAGTTTTCAGAACGTGACTACCCCACAGTCCAACTACATTGTGTGTGTGGCGAAGAGAATAACTTTAACACCATCCATTCACGTTGTCTTGTCTGTTCATCAGACCGATGATGGGCTACTGTACATCTTATCCAACAGCGCCACATAATTTACCCATGAGGCATGAGTGCTAGACTGAGATTACTGGGCAGTAGCCTACCATCAGTCTGGAGCTGCACTGAGGGGTAGTCACATTTTGAAAACTATTTTCTCACTATTGCGGTTTAACTTTGTGTGAGCGGAGCACACAAAACATTTTAATTATTCATGTCAGGAAGTGCCACCCTCTCTGCCTAGTCTCATAACTGGAACTCTTCAATAGGAAACGTGTGTGTAGGCGGCCAAAGACACTTATCCTCACCTTTTAAACTTGTGATCTCAAAAATTAATTAAAGGGGATTTCGATATAGGTTTCCGGTGGAATTTGTTGTTCATTGAGTTAAAATATTTTCCTCCTGATCCTCCTTTCCTGCGTACTCTCTGGTGGTGTAATTGGCTTTCTGTTGGCGTGAAAGTGTTCAATCTAAATGGTAATGTACTGAGCCCTCTCTGTCTCCCCTCGGTTCTAGTAATGCATGTTTATAGAGAAACATTAAAAGAAACAGGAAATTCGAGCTGGCATCATGAGGTAGGTGTTGGTACTGTAAGTTTGAGTCAGACCGATACCAATGTCAAACTGTTAACAATACTAGTATGCTTAAACCATTCCATTAAAGGAGTAGTAAAGGGAAAAAGCATGTTTAGCCCTGTTTTAAGGTTACGTATGATCATATAGGCTACAATGGTTCAGATCAAAAAGTTGACAAAACTAGCACTTTTCAGAAAGTTGATAATTTCTCTACCACCATTTAGGTCATACAATGGATGTTGATGGGCACCTTGAAAAATCATTCAAAAACATGTTAAACTCGATTTCAAAGACAAGAAGAAGAAGAACATTTTTATTTTTTTATTTTTAGTTCTGCATTTTGAGTCCTTTTCCTCAACGTTTTGCACATCCACACATACAAAAAAAACTTGAATATGTAACCACATTGCGGTTAGATATTATACCTACAGTAGCAATTTCATCTCTTTTATACTGAAGCATGGCAATTCGGGGTTCAGTGTCTTGCTCAAGGACACTTCGACAGGTAGTCAGGAGGAGCCGGGTTTCGAATCACCGACTCTACGACCATTGGGCGACCCGCTTTACCTCCTGAGCTACAGCCGCCCCAAGGTCTGAACATTTTGTATCAATGTCATCTCTTTTATACTGAAGCATGCTGAAGTCTTTCAACTTTGCCAATAGAAATCACCATTTTGATTTGTCCTGAGTCTCTTGCTGATATCAGAAGAGAGCACATTGGCTATTTGATGCTGATAGTTAACGTTCCCTGACCTTGATAAATGGTAAATGGACTGAACTCTTTATTCAAAGCGCTTCACAATGAAGGCCTCTCATTCACCCATTCACACACACATTCACACACCAATGGCGGCAGCTGCCATGCAAGGTGCTAGCCAGCTCATCCGGAGCAATTCGGGGTTCAGTGTCTTGCGCAAGGACACTTGGACTCGCTCTACCTCCTGAGCTACAGCCGCCCCAAGGTCTGAACATTTTGTATCAATGTCATCTTTTATACTGAAGCATGCTGAAGTCTTTCAACTTTGCCAATAGAAATCACCATTTTGATTTGTCCTGAGTCTCTTGCTGATATCAGAAGAGAGCACATTGGCTCTTTGATGCTGATATTTAATGTTTCCTGACCTTGATAAGGTCTGAAAATTTTGTGATGGAAGTAATAGGTCTATGGATGAAAAAGGTTCAGAAGCGAATAAATATAAAAGCAAATAATTATTTTGATGGCAGTTGCTCCCCCGTTTATGGTTTTAGGTGTTTGACTAGATATGAACAGCTACAAATATTTTCTATTCTAATCTATGCATTACGTATGCAATATGTTTCCCAAAATGTGTTGAGTCACTGGTATGGATGATTTAACTTGGTTAAGTTAGAGAATAAAAAAAACACGCGAGTGGTCGATTCAAGCTGGTTTCAAACAGAGACAATAGTTTTATTCTAAAAGGACGATTTGCAAAACGGACTCTGAAAACAGGAAGTGTTTGGATGGTACGGAGGAAGTGACGTGCACTCATAGACAAACAGTACAGGGGAGTGATGTCACAGAGCAAATGTTGGTTCTAAACAGACTGATTCTCTGGGAACGGATGAGAAGGAAGTTTCACAGAGGTTGTAAAACAATAAACTTAGAGAAACTTAGAGAACATCAATCAAGTAGGAAAACAGAAAGGAACAAATTGGGGGGTAACACATTGGTGATACTTGAATTGCATTGACACTGGCATGCCATGAGAAAAGGATGATCATGCACAGCCTCTGTAGCAACTAATATGACCTGAGCTATGACTGCAGGCTTTCACTCTTCTCAATCCTTTCGTCATCTTTCATTGATTTAAGACTGTGATCTAATTTGCATAAGAATAGCTTCCAGATAGGGAGAATGATCAGAATGATCCATCAATATTCACATAATAGACATACAGTACCATCTTACCCATTGGCCCTTGCATAATTTCCACATCTCATATCCCCTGACTTCTGAATGCACATAGATTATATTTCAATAATTTGTTATACAGTATGAAAATCACACACCTCTATGAAACAACATTAATGTACCAGCTTTCAAATCTCTTATTCACTATTCAAATGAGCGTGTTTCAATAGATTTATGAGAAGTGGACGTGGGCTCTTCTTCATGTAAAAATATGAGTGCGTAGCCTATTCAAGTGCACATGTACAATAGTTTGCCCACTATTAAACCACAGTCACCAACATTATCATTGAATAAAATAAGTTTATTGCGTGTGCTTTACTAGGAAGGTCTGTGTGTCTGTAACATGGGGTGGTGCTATTCTACTGTAACATGAGACACATTAGCCACTATGGCTGCAGCTCTTTGGTGTACTGTCGGCCTATATTGTGATTTATGCTGCACTGGTGTGCTGTGTACTATCAGATAGCCAAGCTGCTGAACCACATCTCTCAATTAGCTTCAGTAAGGAGGGATGGTCACATATCTTACTGCTCTGTCCTCCAGTCTCTAGGGCAGTAGCAGTCTGCGTCTGGGTATGAAGGTCATTCTGTATGAGGCAGGCTACAATTGCCAGTCTACAATGAATCTACGATCAACTGGAGTAGTATGGACAACATGGTAGACTACTTTCATCATGAAAAATAATTGTTGACAATATGCCCGCCAACATTTCCTCAAAACATTGCCTGTGGATCACGGCCTGTATACCCAGACAGAGTCAGACTGTATACCCAGACAGAGTCAGACTGTATACCCAGACAGAGTCAGACTGTATACCCAGACAGAGTCAGACAGTATACCCAGACAGAGTCAGACAGTATACCCAGACAGAGTCAGACTGTATACCCAGACAGAGTCAGACTGTATACCCAGACAGAGTCAGACTGTATACCCAGACAGAGTCAGACAGTATACCCAGACAGAGTCAGACTGTATACCCAGACAGAGTCAGACAGACATAAGTGCATCTCCAGGTCCAGGAGTCTGGACGGTCATCCTGACTTCCAGCATAACTCAGCCACAGAAGGACTCAGCAAAACAGCCCTGTCTGCGAGGCGGACATCCATCTTGTCTGGGCTGGACCTTTGATCAGATCTGAATACAGTATGTTTTGGGAACGTGTGCTATTTATGTAACGCGATCACCAGAAGGCAGCTGAAGCATGCGCAACTGCTGTACCTTCTGTTTGGGAAAGAGACTGCAGGTCCGAGGTGGGGTGTCCATGAGGGCGGCCATGATGGATTTCCAGTCACATCGACAGGGGATTCATTGGATGAGATGGGGGGGTGGGGGATTTGTCTGGCCATACAGCAAGGGCAGGACATTTCCGCGGTCACAGTGAAGGGTTCTGCCCCGAGCCCCCAGGAACATGGAGTTATGCCTCAGACTGGAGAAGCAGAGTGATACTGAGTTGAGAGGACGACCAGAGAAGAGAGAAGCATATATACCAGATACTTCTTCTTCTCAGGGCCGAGGGGCTATCCTTTTACCACCCCGAGCCTGGGTGAGGGGTCATCCGGGCTATATATACACCAGATACTGTAGCAGACCACTGGGAGAAGCCTAGCTGCAGCCAGGGATACAGACAGAACTTTTGGATACACTGCTAGCTCAGAGGCAGTGGATGTGCTGTAATACTATCAATGAAGTCAAATCCAATTCAATTTGAACTTTTCACGTCTTTATTTCAAGAGTGGAGTGGAGGAATATTGGCACATAATATATAAACAACCAGTCCGAATGCTGAACATTGCAAAGTTGAACTTGCTGACATCCTTCTGGGTGTGCAGAAATGAGCTAAGGCTCTGTGTAGCGTTTCAACACACCTACTGACTTGTGTAGACAGTATATTAGCTACACTCGCTCTGAATTAAACATTTTCTTAAAAACAAATTCAAACATTAGCGGTGCAGTGAGACGGATGAATGGGTGAAAAAAATCAAGTCAACACAAGCATAACGTCTCTCATGGCGTGGTCCAGCGCAGGACAGCGTTCAGTATTCAAGGTGAGTTTTATAAATGGAAGGCATATTGATCCGGGTAGCGTCGGTATGATGGCCTTCAGCACAACGGATCAGCGCAGCGGATTAATAATTCAGACGCCTCTGTGCCGTCCCTCAGGTGAGCTGATCCTCGTACTGCTTCCGAAAACAGTCGCCTACGGGGAAGAATTCCCAGCAGCGCCTCTGATACATCTTCCACACGAAGGATTCCTGGCGAGGACGGGAGGTCAGGGACGCGTTAGCGTGATACTCGATTAGGCATCCATTACAAAAGAGATTGTATTTGCGAGAGAAGAATAACGAATGCGGCCGAGCTATGTGGTTTGGGAGATGAAACGAGGGGGCGGTTGAGATTACCTGACCCGTGTGTTCCGTCTCGTCCTTGTTAATGAGATACATCACAAAGAATCTGACAGGGAGAGGCGGTTGGAGAGAGAAAGAAACCAACGCCGCATTAAACCGAGCAGCAGACATGCTTTACAGTCAAGACGTGATACTTTTCCTGCGATAATCTCTTTGAAAGTACCACAAATCCATGCAAATGTCAATGCATTATGATGTAGTCCAATCTGATAGAGAGATAGATAGAGAGATAGATTGAGAGAGAGATAGAGAGATAGAGATAGAGAGAGAGAGCGAGATGGAGATGGACAGACAGACAGACAGACAGACAGACAGACAGACAGACAGACAGACAGACAGACAGACAGACAGACAGACAGACAGATAGACAGACAGATAGACAGATAGATAGATACTGTAGATAGATAGAGAGAGAGAGAGAGAGAGAGAGAGAGAGAGAGAGAGAGAGAGAGAGAGAGAGAGAGAGAGAGAGAGAGAGAGAGAGAGAAAGGCTCTAATTTGAATATATGTTTTACTATGTATGTGTATTACTCACAGGTAGTTGGCCAGGTTGTGCTCCTGCAGAGTGTGGGTCTCAAACCCATGAGGGATGGTGTCCAGGTAGTCGTTTCCAATCCCACAGATGAAACACTTGGTCTACAGGAGGGAAACAGGGTCCACCATACAGTACAGACATGGCACAGTGTAGGGTCATTATCCCAGACCCATATCTGTGCAGTTAACATATTTATGATGATGCCCTATTAACTTAAAAACATACGTTCATCTGACTTAATTTCTGGTGCTCTGTTGACATTACCCATTTTGACTGAGTTCGTTCTACTTTTATGGTGAAATTGTTCATAAATGCATTTGAAATTAGTTTACTGAATTTAGTTGTGTGTGCTCCTGCTAAAATTATTCTCACAATCAAGTTCCTTTGCATAATTTTCCTAAAGAAAATACTTTCCTCCATTTTCCTCTATTTAACAGTGTAGACTCACAAGACAAGATAGTGCTCAGACTGTGCTAGGGATAATGAACGCCATTTAAAAGTGATTATTTGCTTTTCCCCAAACTGACTCAAGAGTCATTAAGCAGAATACATTATGTGAATAGTGTGTGTGTGTGTGTGTGAGTGTGTGCGTGCGTGCGTGTGTGTGCGTGCGTGCATGCGTGCGTATGTGCTCACACGTGTGTGTGGAAGATAAGCAAAAGCTGCTTCCATTCCAAACATACGGTACACTGGATCCAAGACATGCCTTCTCAGAATAACCCAGACTCAAGGTTGTTCCTATTAAATCAGCCGTCCCAATATGGTGCTTAAGAAAAACTTGGAGCAATTATCTCCCTCTCATTATGAAGGTGAGAGAAGGCTGTCCCCTGCCGATAGCTCCATTTACTCTGGCCTTGCTCGAACGCAAGACTACACACTCTGAATTCATCTATCAGGCTCAGACTCAACTGTCTTCATGCATTTGTCTTTGTTGTCATTTAATTAATATTTAATTATTATTTTTTGCCATATTTTGAATCAAATTAGATTTTTGTTTTTTTGGGTGAGGTTTTCAAATAAGCCCTTTCGGGTTTCTCGCCTCGCCTGCACACATCTCAACTTATATCAAATTGTTGTTATTTTATATGAATATTTGTGCAAAATAAACTATAAACTATTTGCACTCCGTGGGAGCTATATACTAATGCACAGTGACGTATGGCCGACCATGTAGGAAACTTCCCTGTAACTATTTGTGCACTCTCCTGTTAGTCATGTCTCTCTTATGAAGTATTTAGCCCATGTTTACTGCTCTGTATATGTTCTTAGCCAATAGACAAACATTTTCCAGGAGCTTGCTCGATCGTCTCATCGAGAGAGGTCGGGGAAGAATTTTTACACCTCACTTTTCTGGCCCCCGGGTGAAACTGTGTGAAACTGTGTGATTTACAGGATCTGTAATTAATTAATCTAATTAATCACAGTTAATCGCATACATCACCTTTTGCTGGGAAAAGCACCCAAATGATGATATTTCAATTAAAAGACATTATATATAGACATTTATAGACATAAATTACATTATTAATATTATATTATTGTGGCAGATGAGTAAAACATTGAATATACATACCATACAAATGGTGGCTTTAGAAGTCAATATATATTGTTTTATTAAATTATCACTTGAAATACAGTATCTTGTCATGTATAAGGTTATCAATCAGAGCAACATATTGAGCTCACGCCAATACATCTGTGGATTTTCGAAACTATTGTGCCTCTTGATGGCAGCTTGTAGCTGTAGTGGAGGATGTCATTTGCAACACTTCCATTAAGCCTTTAGCCTCTATTTTGTTTAATCCTACGCTGCCGCTAATGCAGACTCACTAGTAAGGGTGTTGACATTCTTACGAGGCACGGCCGGCAACATTTGGGGTAATTGTGTGACTGAGGACGCTGGCGAAGCCCCGGCGAAACCCCAGCGCATTTGTAACAGAGGCCGGGTTAAGCAGATTGAATACAAGAGGGCGTGGTGGGGATTTGGTTTCATAATGGCCAATCACAACACATGTTTTCCCTCCCTTTAATTACCAGTGGGTTTGTAGTGTTAAGCTAAATTGCGTTGCTTTCAGCCCTCCTTCATCTGAAATAGCTCTCCTTTGTTTACTGTTATTACAGTATAGGCAACTTAACACCAGGGGTAAGTTCGATAGTTCAATCTCAACACGTTCTGCACAGTGGATAACATCACTCCAGCTCTGAGGTACTTACACTGGCTTCCTGTCTGTCAAATAATTGACTTTAAAATACTGCTGTTGGTTTATAAACCCACCCTCGAGGAGAAAGGCGTCGCTGGCTCTGCCCACTCCCTGTTTGCATCCTATCTGACGGCCGCTCCTACCAGGTGACATGGAGAGTTGTTTTAAATGTCATTTTTTTGCATTTAATTTTATATGACCTTTTGTGTTTCTTGCACTTTGTCTTGATGCTTTTAATGTCTCATGTAAAGCACTTTGAATTGCCTTGTGGCTGAAATGTGCTATACAAATAAACTTTGTAAACGTTTCCTCAAAACTTTGTGAAACGGTGTGCGAAGTGCTTTGAGGTAGGTTTTCTCTCGGTTGGTGGGTGTGTCAGAGGTGTTACCCAATCAGCAGACTGATATATAAGCCCCGCCCTATCTTCTCAGCTGCCATAGGTGCTACTGTACGCTTGCGTAACACACAGGGGGCTCAACACCCCACTGTTTCTGTTTCAATAAATGTTTCGCAACGTTTTGGTGAACTCACCCCAGCTGACACCTTTACAGAGTTATACCTTTACTGATGATTTGCCCATTGGTATATACTGCATATTGTGATTATTGGCACAGCTCCGAATGCGTCTTGGCCAATCCCAATGCGCGGTCGGAACTAGCTGTTGTATAATATAGAATTGGCAATGTCCTCATGACAGTTTTGCATGGGCCAGAAGTGCTTCCCCCCAAAAAAGAACCCACCCGATCCAAAGGTTCTCTCAATCACTGATCTGGCCCTAGAAGAAATAAGGAGCATGATAACGCCGGAAACCAGGACTAGCCCTCAGGATTCCTGCTACCTTTTTTCACTGTTATTTCTTGTTAGCCTTTACCATGGGCCATCACAAGCTGATAACCAGCACCCCCAACTCAGTCCCGCTCGCTCTCAGCGGGCCAAAAAAAACATGACAACTAAAGAGTCGACACGTTCCTAGTGAAATTATGTAAATGCAAATATTAAGGTACTACAATGGCATTCATACTGTGTCTTGCAAGTATGACATTTGGCAGAGAATATCTTGACACATTGGCGGAAGCAGGAAAATAAGATTATGGGGGTGAAGCAACTATTTTAAGATATCATCTACAAAACTCCAAAAAAGATAAGAAAAAGCACTGTCCGCCTGACAAAGTCTCATCAAAATGATTATTTTTCTGCACTTCATGGTGAATATATATGCCTCACTAGTGTATATAAAATGTCCCTAGTTCATACGCTTCAATTTGAGCCCAAGATGACCTTTCTATCTCAAAGGTTACCTAGCTGTGGCTGAAAGTCTTCACTATATACAGTACAGTACCTAGAATCTGAGAAAACATACTGTACAGTATGTATCATTTCTCACACACACACACACACACACACACACACACACACACGTGAGGACACTGGAAGTGGCTTCACACTGCTGAGACTCAAATCTCTGCTTTTAATGCATCTCATTATATCTATGGAGACTTAATGCAGAGCCAAGTTATTCTCCACAGGACAGTCTATGTGAGGCGAGACCAGTGCTAAGAGAACTATGTTTGACACGTTTCAATTCTGGATTCTGCTAGTAGAGTGAACGTGTGTGTAACACATACACACACACACGCCCACACACACACACACACACACGCTCTTTGCTGTATTGGGAAATTATGGTACACTTATGACCTGGCCAACGCCTGTGGTTTCATCCCGCACAAGCTGGTCCAGACAACCATGGCCCAACCTCATGTGTCGGGCCAAGTGGCAGATCTCATCTATTACTAGATGACTACTATGAACAGTTCAGTATGAGTGTCGGAGTTGGGTCAGTAACATCTGAGAGGCACAGACTGGAGGCTGGGATCATCACAGCTTGTTCAGGAAAAGGTTTCGGGCTACAAGCCCTTCTTCAGACCAAAAGAAGGAGGGCTTGTAGCCCGAAACGTCACCTCGGTGTTAATTAAATATTCCTGGGAGCACATTTCTGGTGTGCAGACTCTATTTTTCCTGATCAGTTGGTTTTTCTGTCTAGCACCCAGTTTTAAACATTTTGGATGTGCGTGCCTTTGTCCATTTTCTAGGATGAGGTTCAAGCCCAAAAAAATTCGAGGTCACAGGTGTTGAGGAAGGGCCAAGTCATGGACAGTTTCCGCTTCGGCATCAAAGGGCCACCAATCCCAACTGTCACTGAGAAGCCTGTGAAGAGCCTTGGCAAGGTGTTCAACCACAGCCTGAAGTCCTTCCAGCTTCCTACCTCAGGAGTTGGCGGGGGTTTCCCATGAGCCTCAGCAGCATCACCTTCTATGGAAATAACAGGAAGCTCGAACTGTCCCTGAAGCCCCTGGAGCTAGAGCTCTGATACAGTGGTTCAACATGGCAGCCGATGACAAGAAAATAACCTGTACATTCTTATCCCTTTTAACAGAGCATTGCTGGGAATCAGCAGGAGGGTCCATCAACCTCCACAGCAAAGCTTCACACCGTGAGTGTTAACAGACTTCCCACATGCACACACACACACACACACACACACGCACACACACACACACACAAACACACACACACACGCATGCCTACAGTATATATATACACACAGACATACAAAGGAATACACACCTGAGCATGACTTTGGCATCTGTTGCACTAAACGTACTCATTAAGTACTGTGTATCTGTATAGTGTATTGTTTTTATACTTATTATTGCCCATTTGCACGTTTTGTGTATAGTGTCTGATACAGTTTATGATTATATATCTCCTATTTTATCTATTCTTTGTTATCCTATTGTTTAAAAAACTGTTCGTATTCATCTTATTGTATCTTACTGTTTTTAGAACAATGACTTGAGCACCCTCCCTTCATTTGCATGTGACAAAAAAAGATACCTTGACCTTTATCAGTAAATTACAGGTTCTGCATGTGTAAATGTCAGGTTAGTTCTGCATGCAGTGTAGAATGTAAAGTCATCCTTATGCTGTCCCAGGTACCAGTGAAGGGGTTGTACCGGAGACAGGCCATAAAGCAGCTGGTTAAAATGGACATGCGAGACAAGAACCGATATGGAAATGGTGAACTTGATGCGCAAGATCAGATAGGCTGATCTAGAATTCAGAACACTGGAACACCAGTTAGTTGGGTGCTGGTCACAGGGGAATTGGAATTATGTTAATTGTTGGAACAAATTAGACGAAATGAGATGAATAAATCAAATGAGATTAAATGAATTGCAAATGTCTTATTTATTTATTTTTGACTGTGGGGGGGGCGGTGCTTTATCTTGGCTTCGCCTCTGGACACAATTGATAATCCTACAAAGAGCAACGAAACATGTGTTAGTCATCGTATCGTATCAAGTGGGTAAAATCATCATATCCAACCCGCGCCCCATATGCTAGGTGGTACCTTAATCAGAAAAGTGAGTCTGGCGAATGTTGTCTCGGACAGCTCTTCCATCCTGGACATCTACGCGGTGGATGGGAGGGTCATCCTCAGGTCCTATTAGTATGCCAGGGCGTTGCTCTCCTCTAATAGTGCCGATATTATGGATAACAACACATGCCACAATAATGTCACATGCCCTCTATGGGGTTACCCTGAGCCTACGTAGGCTTTCAGCAGGCCTATGGTCATCTCCACCTGGTCTCCTGTCCTGCAGTGGGCCACCTTGAAGCGCTGATGGGGGCCTGGCTCAGGGTCCATCAGAGAGGGCTGGGATGGGTACCTTCTGTCACCCAGCAGGTGGCCTTTAAACTCTTCAAACTGTTTGAATTGGTTTCTTCCCAAAGAACCCAATACGAAAAAGATGCAGAAGAACAGATGCTCTTCAGTCCTGTCCCTGATTAGGACCTGGACTGAGCACTTGGACTTGGGCGCCGGGCGCCACTGACCAGGCTGCCCACTGCTCCTGGCTGCCCCTGGAGGAGGACGGCTTGGATGGGAAAATGCAAGACAAATTCCACCGGCGACCCCCAAAGTTGCATGTATGTGCGTGTGTGTGTGTGTGTGTGTGTGTTTTGTGCTGTGTCGCCTCTCACCTGTGTGTGTTTGCCACTGTGTGGTGGGTTAAAGACCCCCTCGGGTTCTGTAATTATTATGTACTAGTGACTAGTCTACCAGTCCTCTTAGTCTACCAGTCCTCTATGTACTAGTGACTAGTCTACCAGTCCTCTATGTACTAGTGACTATTCTACCAGTTGTCTATGTACTAGTGACTAGTCTACCAGTCCTCTATGTACTAGTGACTATTCTACCAGTTGTCTATGTACTAGTGACTAGTCTACCAGTTCTCTATGTACTAGTGACTAGTCTACCAGTCCTCTATGTACTAGTGACTAGACTACCAGTTCTCTATGTACTAGTGACTAGTCTACCAGTCCTCTATGTACTAGTGACTAGTCTACCAGTTCTCTATGTACTAGTGACTAGTCTACCAGTTCTCTATGTACTAGTGACTAGTCTACCAGTCCTCTATGTACTAGTGAGTAGTCTACCAGTCCTCTATGTACTAGTAACTAGTCTACCAGTTCTACTAGTGGCCACTAGTGGAAGCCATGGAAGTCATGCTGGAACAGAAAAGGGCCTTCCCCAGACTGTTCCCACAAAATGGGAAGCATAGTATTGTCCAAAATGTCTTGCTAAGCATTAACATTTTGGACAATTCTATGCTTCCAGCTTTGTGGGAACAGTTTGGGGGAAAGCCCTTTTCTGTTCCAGCATGACTGGGCCCCAGCATGACTTCCATGGCTGTTATAGCCGGGATTGCAACTAGGCCTGTTTCATTCACGTTCATCATACAGAAGACCTTATGCAAACAAATTCTTATTTCACAGACTGAATGGTAAAGATGGATGGCCTGTTAGCTTCAGGCTGCGGTTCAATAGTTTTGATGCTTAATCGATTACAGCTTGCAAGCTACGCATGCATTATCTGAGCGGGTGCTTCACATATATTCACACAACATTGTCATGTCACGTTCATGTGCGCAGTGCGGATCGATAACATCGCCAGAGTGCACAGGGCACCAGCATTTGTGTTTAGAGGTCATTATTTGACAACAGCCCTGCACAGCACTAAAGACGAGGTGTGAAAAAGATGGAAATACAGTCATTTCTATGGAGAGTTGGGAGAATATATGCCAGCTACAATGGATTTTAACAGGGTCGAATACATGGCGAGAGTTTGGGTGGAAAAATTTTGAGATTTTTTGTTACACCAATTCAGAAACGACATCAGAACAAGGGTGATGCTTGTTGAAGACTGTGGGGCTACTGGAGCCAATCATTTCCACCGCTTTTGGGACAGCCAGGTTATTAGAGCTTATTGGGAAGAGCTCCATGAACATATAAATATGTTATATTGATATATTCAGACTCTTTACAACCGCCTCTCCTCACTCCCTGAGGAAAGGTGGAAAGGAGGACAATTGCTGGACAAATAATTTATCATGGTCCAAGGACAGTCTGAAATGTGGTGGAAGTTGTATGCTGTGGAAATTGTTACCTTTTGCTTTTTCAATAAATAAATAAAATAAAAAAAACTGCACAGCGCCGAGGTTTTCAATTCATTTCAATAGTCACACCCCAACCCACTGTCACGCAAGCGTCTTCTTTGCGCACCACAAAATTGACCAACTCTGCCTGGGAGAGAAATATTGAGTTTGCGATAGACGAACCTAGCAATTCGCCAGCGCCAGGGCCTAACGCAACCTAGCGCCCGCACAAAAATAGGGCCCTTTTGTCTTCTACCATAACATTTGACCTGCAGTCCATAGTAATTCATTTTGCAACCGAGTTTGTCGATCTGTTTGAGGTAGACAGCCTACTCATTCTGTGCTGCCTGCTCTCTGTAGCCTACGGGGTCCGCTGGGCAAAATCGATTCATTTGTTTGTTTTTTTAGATAATTAATTGACCTAATTAACATGTTAAATTGACAGCGTTAGTGTGTGTGTGTGTTTTCAGCATGTTTCTCCTCTCTCACCTCCATGTCCTCTTTCACCTGCTCCTGCTGGTCACGAAGCTCCCCAAAGGCATCGATGATCAAGCCTGCGGGGAGACAGGGATGTCTGAGTCACAGCTGTGTGTGTGCGCTTGAGTGACAAGAGAACACAATGCTCACACAGGCAGATGAGATATGTGTCTGCATAGAGTTTGCTCAACTTGCATTCTCAATCCCATAAAATATTAATTCTAGCTCACTCATACTTCACCTGGTTTAGGTATACGAGTGTGTGTGTGTGTGCGTGCGTGCGCGTGTGTGTGCGCAAGTGTGTGTGTGCGTGCTCGCTGTGTGTGTGTGTGTGTATTGGTGTGTGTGCGTGCTCGCTGTGTGTGTGTCACCAAAACAAACTCCCTCACCCTGTATGATAGCCAGGAGGATGACGATGACGAAGAAGAAGAAGGTGATGTCGAAGATAATCCTGACCACCTCAAAGTCGTCCCCGGCCGGATCCTGGATCTCGTCCCCGATGCCCCCGCCTGCTCTCACGCCCACGTACATGTGGAACATGTAACACTGGGAAAGACCCAGTTCCATTAACACTGGGAAAGACCCAGTTCCATTAACACTGGGAAAGACCCAGACCTAGTTACATTAACACTGGGAAAGTTCCAGTTACATTAACACTGGGAAAGACCCAGTTCCATTAACACTGGGAAAGACCCAGTTCCATTAACACTGGGAAAGACCCAGTTACATTAACACTAGGAAAGACCCAGTTACATTAACACTGGGAAAGACCCAGTTCCATTAACACTGGGAAAGACCAAGTTACATTAACACTGGGAAAGACCCAGTTCCATTAACACTGGGAAAGACCCAGTTACATTAACACTGGGAAAGACCCAGTTCCATTAACACTGGGAAAGACCAAGTTACATTAACACTGGGAAAGATCCAGTTCCATTAACACTGGGAAAGACCCAGTTCCATTAACACTGGGAAAGACCCAGTTCCATTAACACTGGGAAAGACCCAGTTCCATTAACACTGGGAAAGACACAGTTCCATTAACACTGGGAAAGACCCAGTTCCATTAACACTGGGAAAGACCCAGTTACATTAACACTGGGAAAGAACCAGTTCCATTAATACTGGGTAAGACACAGTTACATTTAACACTGCTGGAAGGAGCAAGTCACAAGCCATGTTTCCATCCACTTGTCAATCGAATTGTGTGAGGATCGCTAAAAATATGAATGCGAATAAAGCCGGTGAACGTGCGTTTCCATCTAGAGCTTTAAATCGGATAAAGCATTTATCACAAAAGACTTTTATCGAACAAGAGAAAATCCGATGAGATCGACAGTACAAACTTTTTGTCGATTTTCATGACTTTTAATCGAATATTTCCATAAGGCATTTTTTAATTCGATATAACTTAATTCGCATAAGACGTGTGGATGGAAACATGGCTACAGGCTCACCTGTACTATAACTGTCATTATACTGTTGTCATTAGGAGTCCTTTACATACAGTATGATAACTCCACTAAACCTGAGCTTGCTATTTGTCAACACACACAAGGAAGTAACACACACACTATGTATATAAGCACAAACATATACAGTAAATAGTGTCGTATAAAAAGTATTTTAAAATGATTATACAAGCCAAACAATACAACTCGTATCTCTGTTCTGCTGAGTGACAGTGAAATCCCTCAGAAGAGAGCCAGTGTGTTAATGCTAATGGCGTGAACTCATCCATAGAAAGACGGAGGCGCCGTGTCTCAATCCACCTGTCCATCACCCCACGCAGGGGAATTAAGAGCAAGCTATTTTCTTTTCTCCAGCAATAGGCGTCTGTCAGTCTTGCCAAGCCTTGCCGGTCTAACTGTGAAGAGCTGCGCAGCATGTGTGTGCGTGTGTGTGTGTGTGTGTGTGTGTGTGTGTGCGCGCGTCCGACTCACAGTGAGCATGTCGTCGCACTTCATGTCGAGAGTTTCTCCGTCTTCGCCCTTGTTGTAAAACTTCCGGAAGAAGTTGAAGGCCACCACGGTGTAGAGATACACTACCACAGCAAGCAGGCCCACCGTCAGGACCAGCTGGGGTGCACACACACACACGCACACACACACACACACACACCCACGCACACATGCACGCACACACGCGCGCGCACGCACAAACAAACGCGCACACACACACAGATCATTAGCATGCAAGCTAAAACACGCAGGTATTAGTATATTACACTATTATATATTATTATATAGTATATTATAGTCAGACATCAAACATTTCAAAACAGAGAGACAGACACACAGATATGCACACACACACACACACACACACACACAAAGACAGACAGACAGACCCCCCCCCACACACACACACACACACACACACACACACACAGGAGAGCAGCTGTCCAGTATGGCCCTGTACCTGTTTGCCATTGTGAGTAACAGAGGAGAGGATGGTACGGAGGGTCTTGAAGCCCATGGCGATGTCCAGCAGGTGAGCGGCGAAGAAGAAGTTATTATAGTGGCCCAGAATGGACATGGTCATATACCAGGCCAGGTACAGGAACGACTGGGAACACACACACACACACACGCACGCCACACACACACAAACCCGATAAAACAGCGTTATATACGGGATTATATGGGAATTGTGCAGATGTTTAAGAGCGGTTGACTTACATTGTCTGTGAACACAACTCCAAGTTTCCAGATCTGATACTTGGCATCAATAGAATTTAATCTGAAACAATAACAGAGTACAGTTATCAGAACGCCTGTAGTTTGACCTGGGAATTACTGCCCCCTTCTGACAGAGAACCGCCCTCTGTTCTAAAAGTTCCACCACAGAACGTCTGGTCCTGCATACGGGGTTCTAGATCTCTCCTTTGCCCCAGCTGGCCTCCTTATCAAATGATACACGCACGCACATGCACACACACACACACACACACACACACGCGCACACACACACACGCACACACAGTCACTCACACACACACACACACACACACACACAGCCACTCACACACGCAGGCACATGCACACACACACACACACACACACACACACACGCACACACACACATACGCACACACACAGTCACTCACACACACACACACACACGCACACACACACACACACACACAGTCACTCACACACACACAAACACGACAACAACATCAGAGCAGTTGAGCGCAGCGTCAATGTAATTCACTCAGGCAGCCTTTCAAAACCGCACTGGCAATAGCTGCCGTATTGTTGGGGTCATTCAAAGGCTAAACAATACAAGTATTCTCCCGAGTGGAAACCTGACTCTGACCATGATTGAGTGCGGGACTCAAGAACCCGAACTCAAAAGTGTGTTTGTATTGTATATAGATGTTTTGGTCTCTTTCTTATCTCCTATCCATCCCTTAGGGTTGTGTCTGTGTCTTTGCCTTTTATGATCTTGTTGTATTTTTAGTCTAAGTCTGTTCTTTTTTTCTCCTTGTTTTGTGGTTATTTGTATGTTTTATAGTATTTGTGTTTAAGTTTTTTCTTTTTGGATGACTTATGGCTTTGTTTTTTTGTTGTTGTAATGATAATCTATGCACTGTACTGATGATTATTTATTATATTGTATTTTTATGTGGACCCAAGGAAGACTGGCTGGTTGCCATGGCACCAGCTAATAGGGCTCCTTAATAAAACTATAAAACTATAAACTATAAAAGTCAACGATAGGACCGTACACTATGACCTCACACACTCACAGAGCGGTCCATGTGTTGTCCCTCCTGGGCCTCCGTCTCTCCTGCTCCTGGGAGCTGAAGTCCAGGGCGGCCCTGTCCAACCCCAGCAGCTCGCCGATGCGCTCGCCGCCGTAAAACACGCCGTATTTATCCATCACCTGACAGGGAGGGGAGAGAGACAGACGACAAGCGCCGGTGAACTCCGAAAGCCTCGAGTTATTGAGGATGTGTAATTGCTTTGGCTATTAGACAGTCCATTAGGCTCCATTTTGTTGTGAGCTTGTTTTGTGTTAATTATGTACTGCCTGTTGTGTATCAGTGGACTGGTAAGTGATGGTTCTGTGAAGAATGTACCTACCTTCCTTTTCACAAATTTATCCCAGTAATTACTGGGAAACGATCTGAAACAAGTGCATAAAAGGATATGATTGCATGTTTATAAAATTTAAATGGGATCCACAATAAAAATGAGAACTGTATGCTAGGCAAACTGGGAGAAAGGAAAACGGTAAACACTTTCAACATTAACAACAACAATAACAACAACACTGAGGGGACTGTTCAGAACATACGGCGTGTCGATGACTAGGCGATCCCACTGGCCTTTGATGTCTTCCTCAGGGGGCTGTTTGGTGACGTAGAGGCCGTCAAACTCTAACCTCCTCGCGACCTCCTTCTCATGCTTGAAGATGACCAGCGGGACCTGGCAGCCAATCACCAAACAGCAGAGGGACAGAGGTAAATGGTAGATGGACTGCACTTATATAGCAATTATAGCTTATATAGCACTGGACTTATATAGCACTTTTATCCTAAGCGCTTTACAATGGCCTCTCATTCACCCATGCATTCACACACCAATGGCGGCAGCATGCAAGGTGCTAGCCAGCTCATTGGGAGCAATTTGGGGTTCAGTGTCTTGCTCAAGGACACTTCGACAGGACAGGACAGGAGCAGTCGGGATTCGAACCACCGACCCTATGATCATTGGATGACCGGCTCTACGACTGAGCCACAGCCGCCCAGAGGTGCAGGATATCGTTGGTCACCCTTAACACCGATCTTTTCACTCCATGAAAATGCAGAATTCACATAAATTTGCTATGCATACGTTTTGTCCCTAGTAGGGGTCTTAAACTCAAACTGGCTTGGGGCCACTGCTGGTATCGTCAATTCATAGGAGGGCCACTTCAATGTCAACTTCAAATACTACTACATTACTACATTACTACATTACTACTACTATAAGAAAGTGCAATATTTCTGAAAATGTCATTTTTCATTTCCATAACTAGACTCATGTCAGTCTAAATGTTGCGAGACTATTCCATAACTAACATTTTCATCATACAAATTCAAACCGGTTTCTATACATTTTAATATATTTTAACAGTTAGTGCAAATCTTTTTCCTTACTTTTATTTTATCTTGAATAGCCTACTTTATTCTGTTTTAGCTGCAAGATGCATCACTACTGTAAGCCTGCCCTGGACCTGTACTCGCATTTATTAAAGTTCAAGTTTGTTTCCATTTCTTGCCAGACACTTGAATACATCTGTAGGCTTCTACTCTATTTCTTGCCAGACACTTATCTTGAAAGATTGCTGAGCCGTTAGCCCTCTCAGCTGTGTGGCTCGTTTATCCCTCTCGTCTCCCTATGACTCACGCTGTTCTCCATGTTTAGTAATGAATAGCTCTTGACATTATATTCCTTTAGAACGGCGACTTTGTTCTTGCATACCAGGCAGGTAGCATTTCAATTGAACTCCACAAAAAAATACTGCAGTGTCCATCTTTCTTGAAACTGTCTGTGTTCTTAACGTTAGTGAACCATGAAAACAGCCTCTCGGTGGCGAGCTGCATTCCGTTCATAGTTCACAGTCGCGTGCGGATTGATTGCACCTGTTACTGTATGCAGCATTACCGTTTATAGGCCTTCCTGCCGGCGCCGTGTACAAGACATTATTTTGCGGGCCGGATTACAGTACATTATATTTCTGACATCATGTCACTCTCCTGTTTGGAGATGAGACCGCCTCCCAGCTGTTTCAGAAATGGGATGTGCTCTTCAAGCCATGCATCATCAAAGAGGCGTCACAGCTCACTTCCACACCAGAGTTGCAGCGCTTGGTGCAGTCAGCAGAAAGTCCCCCAGGAAGTGACCTTGATGATGCAACAAGTAAGTTGTATTTATTTAGCTTGTTGTTAACCATCGAACAGAACCAAAAACATCACCTGCCCCCAGATTTAATACCTCTGTTCTATCTATTCTTGTGACTCTTGTCCTCAGCTTAAGACCCAGAAATGGCCTCCCTGTTGTTGCTGTTGCATCTCCTTCCACCACCACCAGGGGGACCGAAGTCTCCAAAAGTCTCTGCCTCTGATGCATTTGAGAGACTTTTATTCTTTCACAAGGTAATATTTATTATTTGGGATGACTGTTTAAATAATCACTTCTAATCTTTGCAAATCCAGAATGACGAGTGGATTGGTTAAACTCACTCCGCTTTGCCAAGGGAGCCAGCTCTCTTGGCACAGTTGGTAGAGTAGCTTGACCATTGACATGTCCGTGTCTGCATGCGTGTCTGACTCTGCCCCTGGGCAAGGCCTTTACAAGGGTTACAGCTGCACATTATTCTTGTCTAATGTTCATTTTCCTTATGTCAACCCTAGTCATGCTGCAGTTTGGACGAGCACCTCCAGAACCAGCCTGGTCGGCAGCCGTACCTCCTTGCGGTTGGGCGTCAGAAGAGCAAGATTGACTGCTTCTACATCGCCATGGATAAGCACCTCATCCCATGCCAGGCAAACCGCTCGCTCGGGGCATTTGATGAACTTTTCAAAGTTCACTTTGTGTTTAACGTGTCTTACGATGCTGCCCTTGTTAGCTTCTACACATTCTTGCAGACAACGGTGTACAACATAGATGTGGGAAAAATGAAGGAGACACCCAGAGTCAGGGAGCTGAGAGCCAGATTCCTTAACCAATATGTGCTTGCATCCTTTGACTAGACAATGCTGATTTGTTTCCTGTGTCAGAATGTGTATCCCAGCAGTCAGCAGTTGATTTCACATTTAAGAGTCCAACATGGTTACTATCCTGGACCAAAGTTCAAATTATTTTGCGCTCAGCAAGGCTGTAGGCATCAGTTTCTAACATATGCAGGTTTTCGGAAGCACCTTAATGGAGTTCATAGCAATGTACAGCAAATGTCTCAAACTTTATCTGTTGCGGGTTCCAGTGAGCCAGCTGGAATGTCATCTCAGGCAGATGTTCTGATGGACGAAATAAATCCCCCAAGTCAGTGTAGCTCTTCCAGTCTTGATTCAGACTCAGGAATTAGTAAGGATCCAACCAAAGACATGTGTGCATCAATCGTGGCCAAATTACAGGGGAGTGGGATTTCCAACAGTTTGGTATCCTCCATTGTAGGGGATTTGGAGGAACTAACAAGCGAGCTTCGCTCACAAGCAAAGCAGACAGTTATATCCATTTTGCCTGCAACTGACCTCAATATACCTGCAATAAATGCATCTTTAGGCAAATTTGAAAACCCATTCACAGATTTGAATACAGAATGGAAACGAAATAAATATTTCAGCCAAAAGTGGTCAGTTGTAGAGCCAGTACAAATAACTCTGGGAGTGAGATATGACAGCAGACATAATAAGAAAACTGGTACTTATGATCAGCTGCCTGTGAAGGACACTTTCATATATGTGCCAATAAAAGAAACACTAGAGTTTATGTGCAAAAATCCAGACATTTGTGTTTTACTCAAGAGAGAGTGTAGATCGGAGCCTGACACTTACACCGACTTCTGTGATGGCAGTTATTTTAAAACCCACCCATTGTTTACAGCTAAAAGAGACACATTACAAATTCAGTTATCTATGATGATTTTGAAACGGCAAATCCCCTTGGCTCGAAACGTGGAATTCACAAAATAGGCGCTCTGTATTTTATTTTAAGAAATTTCCCCCCAAAATTTAATTCGGTTTTGATGAACATTCATTTGGTATCACTTTTTCATGTACAAGATCTCCAGAAGTATGGCTTTGATGTTATATTGGAACCATTGATAAATGACATTAAAAGTCTAGAGAGCCATGGTATACGTCTTCCATTTTCTGATGAGCAAGTATACGGTACAATCGCTCAGATCACAGGAGATAATCTAGGGATGCACAGTATTCTTGGTTTTAATGAGTCATTCAGTGGCCATTATTTTTGTCGCCTTTGTTTACTTGAGAAGAGTGATACTCAAACAGTATACAGTGAGGATGATCCTAAAGTGATCCTTCGTGGAAAAGATGTGTTTGAAATGCATTGCCAGTCTCTCCAGGAAAACCCCCAACTGAAGTCAGTCTATGGTTTGAAAAGATACTCTACACTTAATTCATTGACATATTTCCATGTGAGTAGTAACTATTCATTTGATATAATGCATGATCTTCTTGAGGGCGTGGCTCAGTACGAGATTAAGTTGCTTTTTGGATATCTCACAGAACACTTTCTATCAGAACAGGACTTGCTTTCTAGGATTTATTCTTTTGATTATGGATTTTTGGAACGAAAAAACCGCCCGACAAAGATTATCTTGGAGAGTGCTGGCAATGGCATTGGTTTGAATTCTATTCATTCAGACACTGTGTCTAGTGAAAAACATTCCATTGTTGTTTGGTGACATTATTCCTGCAGGAAACAAACACTGGACTTTGCTACTGTTGTTACTTCAGATAATGAACATTGTTTTCTCACCTTCTCTCACTAGTGGTATGACAACATATTTAAAGCATTTGATTGCAGAGCACCACACACTGTTCAAGTACCTGTATCCACACAGAAGCTTAATACCCAAGCATCACTTTATGATTCATTACCCGTCGTCTATTAGAAAGATTGGCCCGTTGTTACATATGTGGTGCATGAGGTTTGAGGCCAAACATAAGGTATTTAAAGATTACTTCAAAAATTTCAAAAACATAACCAAATCTCTGGCGAAAAAGCATCAGATGGCCATTGCCTATCACTGGGAAACGTTCAACCTCAAACAGAAAGAGTATGGGCCAATTAAACCCTTTTCCCTCAGAGGTGAAAATGTTGTCGTCAATGAACATTTTGAGATGATGTCCTCAAAAGAGCTTTTCTCTTCTACTTGGGTTAAAGTTGATGGTGTTGAGTATAAAGCTGGACTTGTAATTTGCAGTGCAATGGAGAAAGACATGCCTGTCTTTGGTCAAATAAGTGAAATACTTTTAGTTGAAGAGCATGTTTATTTTTTTATGAACAAGTTATTCAAAGAGAACTTTGACGAGCATCATCATGCATTCAGAGTATCACGAAGTGAGGAAAATTGTATAGTTGCATTGGCTGAACTCAAATTTTATACACCGTTCGTTTGATGTTCAGAGCTCATACAGTGTGTCCGATGTGAGTTTGTATGTTATACCATCATTTACAATGTTTTGAGTGAATGAGTGAAAGACTCTTGACTGACTGCATTTTGAGAAGCCTGAATAAATTCAGTTAAACTCAGAGCAGTGTTGTGTCTAATCCTTTAACTCTGGTAAAGAGTAAATCATAACTCAGAGCAGTGTTATGTGTCTAATCCTGCAGTGTTATTTTAACTCTGGTAAAGAGTAAATCATAACTCAGAGCAGTGTTATGTGTCTAATCCTGTAGTGTTATTTTAACTCTGGTAAAGAGTAAATCATAACTCAGAGCAGTGTTATGTGTCTAATCCTGTAGTGTTATTTTAACTCTGGTAAAGAGTAAATCATAACTCAGAGCAGTGTTATGTGTCTACTCCTGTAGTGTTATTTTAACTCTTACCCTGTAGTGTTATTTTAACTCTGGTAAAGAGTCAAACCTTTAACTCAGAGACACTGGCACTTTAACTCTGGTAAAGGGTGAAAGAAGGAACTCTTGACATGGTGTTAAATGTTTAACTATTTTGAAAGTGTTGATTTGACTCAGGTGAGTGTGGAGCTATATAAACCCTGAAAAAGTGTTGAAATTGACTCTGTAAGAGTTAATTCAACACTGGACTTTTTGCTGTGCACAAGTCAGTCTAAATGTTGCGAGACTATTCCATAACTAACATTTTCATCATACAAATTCAAACCGGTTTCTATACATTTTAATATATTTTAACAGTTAGTGCAAATCTTTTTCCTTACTTTTATTTTATCTTGAATAGCCTACTTTATTCTGTTTTAGCTGCAAGATGCATCACTACTGTAAGCCTGCCCTGGACCTGTACTCGCATTTATTAAAGTTCAAGTTTGTTTCCATTTCTTGCCAGACACTTGAATACATCTGTAGGCTTCTACTCTATTTCTTGCCAGACACTTATCTTGAAAGATTGCTGAGCCGTTAGCCCTCTCAGCTGTGTGGCTCGTTTATCCCTCTCGTCTCCCTATGACTCACGCTGTTCTCCATGTTTAGTAATGAATAGCTCTTGACATTATATTCCTTTAGAACGGCGACTTTGTTCTTGCATACCAGGCAGGTAGCATTTCAATTGAACTCCACAAAAAAATACTGCAGTGTCCATCTTTCTTGAAACTGTCTGTGTTCTTAACGTTAGTGAACCATGAAAACAGCCTCTCGGTGGCGAGCTGCATTCCGTTCATAGTTCACAGTCGCGTGCGGATTGATTGCACCTGTTACTGTATGCAGCATTACCGTTTATAGGCCTTCCTGCCGGCGCCGTGTACAAGACATTATTTTGCGGGCCGGATTACAGTACATTATATTTCTGACATCATGTCCCGGGCCGGATGAAGGGGTGGGGCGGGCCGGAAATGGCCCGCGGGCCGGGAGTTTGAGACCCCTGGTCTACAGAGTAACAGGTCTATGGACTATTGCTTTGTTCACAACGGGCGCAGCGAGAAAATTCGCACCGCCCAGTTCACCCAATCTCGCCGCGGGATCAATGGGTTGCCAGGATCCTGGGTTCGGTGATTTGCGTCGTCCGTGCCGCCCGCCGCCCAGTTCGCGCAAATTTTATTGACTTTCTATGTAAACTCGCCACGCTGTAGGAAAAAATTGCGCCCGGTGTGAACACAGCATATGACTTCTATACCTTGAGGCAGTAGTAGCCGATGATGCAGCAGAAGGATATGAGCGTGTGCGTGACGGACAGGAAACGGAGAGAAGGCTCCATGTAGCCGCTGCTCTCCTCCAGGACGAAGTGGAGATCACATGACGATCCGTCACCATCGACCACAGGGTCTCCTTCTTCGTCCCGGTTCACCTGGCCGTTATATAATTCCGATACGTTCTCCTCTTCCTCACTTCCAGCAGAGGAAGACGACACCTAGGACACAGGAGGAGTGAGGCGAGATAGGACTGTGAAAAAGGAGGCGACGATGGGACAGATACCATGTACATTTGAGTCGAGCCTGCCTCCTGGTAATCCAACTGTTGCTATTTTAGTCTCTTTTTAATTTATTTTGGAATTTGCTGCACTGTTATTTTGTATCTGAGCCCTTGTACTTATTTGTATTTGCACTTTTGTACTACTTTTTATGTTCTGTGTAGTTTTGTTTTTTTGCTTTATGTTTTTACCTGTGAAGCACTTTGGTTTAGCCACAGCTGTTGTAACTGTGCTGTACAAATAAAGGGGACTTGACTTGACTACATGTAGCAACAATGAGACAAATACAACAGGTACTGTTCACTGTAGCAACAGTGAATCAGAAAGATGAGACAGACCACTGTAACGCTCAACAAACCAAAAGCTTAATAGTTAATATAAACCTGAATTTCTGCTGTTTGAGTCAAGACACAAACCAAAGTTAATTTGGGAAGGTTTATACATGAGATAGGTCTGCAGGCGATCTAATACACACTCACCTTGTAGAAGAGGAGTATGAAGTTGATTGCAAAAGCAACAAATAAGGCCAGCATCCGCATATTGTAGAAATTCCTCGCAAAGTAATTCTGAAAATGAGACATGTTTATTTTAGAGCACAGAGGACTATGCTTGAGTGTGTGTGTGTGTGTGTGTGTGTGTGTGTGTGTATGTGTGTGGATTTGTTTATGCCTGTGTGTGTGTGTGTATGTGTGTGTGTGTGTGTGTGTGTGTGTGTGTGGATTTGTTTATGTGTGTGTGTGTGTGTGTGCGTGTGTGTCTGTGTATGTGTGTATTTGTGTGTGTGTGTGTGTGTGTGAGAGAGTGTGTGGGTGTGTATGTATGTGTGTGTGTGTGTGTGTGTATGTGTGTGAAGGTGTGTGTGTGTGTGTGTGTGTGTATGTGTGTGTGTGTGTGTGTGTGTGTGTGAGAGAGAGTGTGTGGGTGTGTGTGTACTGTATGTGTGCGTGTGTGTGTGTGTGTGTATGTGTGTGTGTGTATGTGTGTGTGTGTGTGTGTGTATGTGTGTGTGTGTGTGTGTGTGTGTGTGTGTGTGTGTGTGTGTGTGACTGAGTAGCATACCAGCAGTCTCTTCTGATGAGCTGTTATCATATCCCAGAATGCTGATTGCTGTGGCTCAGGTTCCTCAGGTTTTGCTGAGCTTCTTCTGGCTTTTCGGTTGGCCTTGGCCTCCTCGTTCTTCTCCAAGTCCTTTCCTCTGAAAAAACACACTTTTCTTTTAGACTCCCATCCTGTAACTCGAGGTCACACTAAACACGTACCTCACATGCTTTTCAACATTTCCATTTTCAACTGACAAAAGTAAATTCTCTCTTCAGCATTGTACAGAACTTTCAGTTATGCGAGTTGTGCTACCAGGTTTGAGTTGAAATGCAGAGAAACTTACTTTTTCTCATCTCTCTCTTCATTGTCTCCCTTATGGGGGGCTTGAGCCTGCAACCATTAAAATACCAGAATTCAACATCAACAGAACTTACAACCTTGGCCTAAGTCTCGCAAACACATGGATACGTACAGAAACGTTAGTGTTTGTGAAAAGCTTGGGAAAAAATGTGCCAACAGGTATTCAATTAAACTGAGTAAAAGCATAAAGGAGAATGTTCGTTTTTGACAACCTGGACCTTATTTACGGCATATTATAAGACGTTTCACTCACGAGATAACTTTGGTGTAATTCGGAGGCCTGTAGAAGAAATTTAAAATCCAGCGCGAGACAAGTATATCCATGTAATGGCGGCAGACGGGGCACTGAGAATGCAGCTTCTAAAAAAATATTTTCTGCCGCGAAACAGTTGTTTTCATCAATCTGTCTTAATGAATCGCTAGTTGTGCTTACATAGAGCATAGGCCTGTTGTGGTTTTTCACATGCCTCTGTAATATGATCTTTAGAAACGTCTTTAGAAACGAAATAGCTTCCTCACTTGCTCCAGCACGCATGCGCACAGCGCGCAAGCGTTGCTCCAGCACGCTGTGCGCATGTGTGCTGGAGCAAGTGAAGAAGCTATTTCGTTTCTAAAGACGTTTCTAAATTTCTTCTACAGACCTCCGAATTACACCAAAGTTATCTCGGTGAGTGAAACGTCTTATAATATGCCGTAAATAAGGTACAGGTTGTCAAAAACAAGCATTCTCCGTTAACAAAACAGACTCACTATGGCACTACTCAGTACAATCGAAGCACATAATCAGAGCATCACCTGATATAACCTAGAAGCCTCAGGGGTGTCCCGTTGTCCAATGGCGGCGCTGGAGAGGTCCGTCAGACTGGCGGTTAGGTCAAGGGTCGTTAGTCTGTATTGACCTCCCTGCTTCCTCACGTGCAGACCAAACATGTCTGCCAGGACATTCTCATTCCTATGGGAGACCCCCGCCGCCTGACCCACGTCCCTCAGCTCCTCCTGGGAGGAGAAGATGGCCGTGTGTCGCCTCTGGCCGTCCCCCCCTGACCCCCCCGCCATGACCTCATCCAGCGTGGGCTCAAGGATGCCGCCCAGCACATCAACCAGCCTCATCTTCTTCGCCCCCTCGATAACACCCCCGTTAATGAACACAGTGTAGAGGACGTAGAGGAGGCCGCGGGTCAGACTCCACACGCCTCGGGCCAGACCCACGACCGTGACCCTGAGGAGGAACGCCAGGGCGGTGACCAGGTCCTTCAGAGTCCACCTCTTCATCTGCTTCTTCAGGTTCTTCACCGACAGCAGAGAAAGAAGGATGATCAGTCCGTACGGTAGAGCAGAGATGATGAACCATGCAGTGGAGCAGGAGAGGAGCCCAGGTTTGGAGCTCCGTTCCTCTCCTCCCCCCTGATCCATGTCTTCCTTCCTCTTCTCCTCCCCCTCTTTGCTCCCCGGTCGCTCCCCCGTGTCCGAGCCCGATATCTGCGCGGCCAGCTGCATCTCAAATATGGTGTCCTCGCAGAAGTTGACGAACATCTCCATCTTCTCCTTCTCTACTCCCTTGTTCACCACGTCGAAGATGAACTGCCGCTTGGACTCCTTCACCTGGGGCTTCTCCCACTGGGTACGGCTGGACTCGCTGATCTCGAAATAGACCCTCTCGATGCGTTTGCCGCTGCCTAGTATCTCGATGCGGCCCAGGTAGGGCTGGAAGTAGCTGAGAACGCACTCGGCCAGCTCCAGGAAGGTGCCCAGGCGGGAGTCGTGAGGCATGTGCTCCGACAGGTTGGTGAGGAGAACAGCGATGTTGAAGCCGATGTCTTTGGCCGGCTCGTGGAAGCGATCCACGAAGGCCTCGTAATCCAGGAGCTCGCTTTCATCCGTCTCCGTGCAGGAGAGGAGGAAGTGGGTCTCGGGTTGAGAGAAACGTTTGCAGCCCTCCATGGCCCTCTGGAAGTCTTTCTTGGAGATGCGGCCTTTGCCGTCGGGGTCGTACTCCTTGAAGGCATCGGAGAACGTGAGGTCTTTGAGTTTGAGGAACATGTCGAAGAACTTGAGGATCATCTCAACATTGCTTGATGATTCCACCAGCATGTCCACCATCTGTTTGCCGATAGTTCCACTTACCACATTACCTGGGGAGCAAATGAATGAATGAATGAAATTCATTAATTCATGTATAAACGAATGAAATAACCCATCCAGGGGGGCAAATATCAGCTGATACATTGACCATTCAGAAGACTAGTCGATCTTTTGTGACCATATCTGGCGTTGATGAACATTCCCTGTATGCAAATTTGTTTGTCATGTGAGTCCTGGCCTGAAGCCAGTTTAAAAGCTGCAGCCCCTCTATGAGAATTCAGTATTGCCGAAGTTCTGACCCCATGTAATAGGCTTGCTCAATAAATTGTTAATTTGACCGTTTTTGCCTCCTTGAATTTCTGTTCCACACGGAGTCTATGCATTTGAAATACACGGCATCAGTTTTACACATACAGTAGATAGATAGATCCATCGATCGATAGACCACGCCAGCTCCACCACCACTGTGCACTAGTGTGACAAATTTATGTTAATTCAAATCTTACCTTCCAACATGGATAACAACATAACAACCATGTCCTTCTGCAAATCCATAAGTTCTTTGAGAAGCTCAATTTGACTGGAATCCTATGAATGACAAGATATCATCACATACTGTATATGGTTTATCCAACTGCTTGTTTTAATCAATCAACCAATCAAAGCTTTATTTGTATAGCGCATTTCATACCCAGAGGCAACACAATGCGCTTTACAGAGAACAAGGGAGGTGGGTATACGACCCACTCTCTACATATTCCAGAGGGAAGCAAAAAAATAGTATCACCCGGGGGCCAGATAAGTGAGCTGAAAAATCTTCTTCCCTGACCCCTCTCAACAAGGCGATCGAGCAAGCTCCTGGAGTATGTTTGTCTACCGGCTAAGAACATTTAATAGGACTAAGAACATTCAGTTGCGTTTTGATATAAAAATGAAATAAAAATCCAACCTGAGAGAGCTTCATCTGCATGTACGCAAAGACATGGAGGAAGCCAACCACTGCATCCCACAGCCGACTGTGGGCCAGACTCTGCTGGTTCCCAGTACAAGGACCCTATGGGGGAGAAGATACTAGTCATGTGTGTCAACTGGGAGAGTGAGACAGGCATCTTTTTTTTCCCCCTGACTCCACTGACCTGTATGTACTCTGTGAGTGTGTTGAACACCTGCTTAGCCACATTGATGGCCTTGGAGAAGTTCCTTTGTCCGTGTTTGTCTATCAACGCCTTCCCGGAGTAGAACCAGTAGAAGTCACTGATGGACTCCTGATGACATGACAGCATTTGGATGAGACAGGTGAGAAAAAAAGAGACTAGATTATATAATTAGCCTTATCACTAGGGCTGGGTATCGAGTCGAATTTCAAGAATCGATTCGATTCCGATTCACAAGGTTTGGAATCGATTATCACGATTCAATTCGATTCGATTTGATTCAATATCAATTCGGTTAGTGTTACTAAAACCTGTTTTTTTAGCTGTAACCTTAATTACATGACTGCCAAGTTATACAACACATCAATACAAGGGCTGGGTATCGATACTGATTTCCCAAAATGAATGAATGTATGAATCATTGAATGAATTAATGAACTATTCATTCCTTCATTTATTCATTCATTCATTAAATAAAAGATTGATTTTGGGATTTGATTCATCGATTCTGAATCATTTGATTCAGAATCGATGAATCGATTTTTTAAACCCAGCCCTACTTATGAGTTGGTTTGAGTTTACCTGCACTCTGAGAAGATAGTCAACGGTGCAGATGATGATGTTGACAGTGGTGTTGTTCCCTGTTTGTGTCCTGAGGTAGTTCTGAAAATCTGTGTGTCATTTAGACAATTAAGAGGATTTCATTTGCAGGACATACTGCTACGTACTACACTACCACACGTTTACGTTTATGCTGGAACATGTATACCATAATACAGGCCTGGAATTGCTAATGTAGAGCAAATGGGCCTTAAAAAATGAATACCTACAGTAGAATGAAGGGGAAAGAATCTCAAAAACGGAGCAATTTCTTGCATCCCATTTTCATTTGAATACAAACGGATTATTCCCTCTTTAGGGAAATCGTCTAAATCATGTGATTATTCTCTCTTTAGGGAAATCAACCTAGCAGTTTCACAGCAGTCAGAGTATTATGGTAAGATTAGCTCAGATTTGTCCAATTTCGGGCCAAGGGTGTATTACAATATGTCCATTGGCTGGTTACAGGGTCAAGGGTGTATTACAATATGTCCATTGGCTGGTTAAAGGGTCAAGGGTGTATTACAATATGTCCATTGGCTGGTTAAAGGGTCAAGGGTGTATTACAGTATGTCCATTGGCTGGTTACAGGGTCAAGGGTGTATTACAGTATGTCCATTGGCTGGTTACAGGGTCAAGGGTGTATTACAGTATGTCCATTGGCTGGTTACAGGGTCAAGGGTGTATTACAGTATGTCCATTGGCTGGTTACAGGGTCAAGGGTGTATTACAGTATGTCCATTGGCTGGTTACAGGGTCAAGGGGGAGCACCTGAGTTGTGTCCTTCACAGAGAAGCTGGAGGAAGCGGAAAAGGTCACAGGTCAACTCCTCGTCTGGCATTACCTTCTCCCCTGGGGGAGCGACACAGAGATGGAGAGAGAGAGAGATAGAGAGAAAGAGAGAGAGAGAGAGAGAGAGAGAGAGAAAGAGAGAGAGAGAGAAAGATTAATCATTTCATCAGCTGTGGACGGCCTCATAGAGAGGGATTCACCATTTCATCATGAATGCGGTACCTGAGCTCTCCTCGATGACCATGCCCAATCCCTCCGCTTTGTTCTGCCTCTCGAATGCATTCAGATCCAGCACACTGGACATGGAAAGGCCACACAGACACACACAGAAGATGGAGAGAGCAGTCCTTGCTTGTGCAAAACTCACTCAATATATTCACTAGCTGCGTTTGCATGCGACTGTTTACATGGGATGTGATTGAATATGGAGTTTGCCCTGATGACGACTGCTAGGTCGAGACATGTTGGCGTTTTTATTCCGTCCATAGCCATGATTTAATAAAGGCGTTTTAATCTACACTCGTCCTCCTCTTTACTGTTGAGTGCCTGGGAGCTTCGACATTTTTGGCAGTTGTCCTTTTCCCAAACCCCCAAGAGCATCGGGTAACACTTTACAATAAGGGTAACCCTAACCACCGACCAGACTTGATGTGTAGCCCTACTACCCACCTACAGGACTTGATGTGTAGCCCTACTACCCACCTACAGGACTTGATGTGTAGCCCTACTACCCACCTACAGGACTTGATGTGTAGCCCTACTACCCACCTACAGGACTTGATGTGTAGCCCTACTACCCACCTACAGGACTTGATGTGTAGCCCTACTACCCACCTACAGGACTTGATGTGTAGCCCTACTACCCACCTACAGGACCTCATGAGGCCGGCCACGCTCTGGAAGAAGCCCACCTCCCTCTTCTCTCTGAGGTAATCCAGCATTTTCTGTCAAAGGAAAATCAAAAAAGAGAAGGCGTACTGTACAAGTGGCTTAATTCATGGAACATGATGCTCAGACCGACTGCTAGACCACCGCAGACCACCGCAGACCACCCTGGCTTTTAATTCACCGGTTACACCGCCGGCACTGCACACCTGTGACGGAGCTGTTTATAAAGCCAGGTAATGAGTCACTGGCCTGAGCCGTCCGATATCCTTATCTGTCTCAAAATAGCGTAGGGTATGACATGTACATGCAGACAGTAATTATATATATAGTATATTGGTTCTATACCTGCTGTACGGTGGTGTTCCCTCCATTGAGGATGGCGATACCAAGCTTCAGCGTAGAGCCCACCATGGACCCCATGCCACCTTGGAGGCAGAATGAGGATTAGACGTTCACATCATACACCACAACCCAACGATCACAACACAACTCATACTTGGCAATCACTACTAAAATGGGTCTCATCAAGCTCTGAGTAGGCTTACTATAACTACAGTTATTGACTTCATTTGATTGTATTCTGTGGGACTGTTTTTTTAGTTGTTGTAACTTGTTGTAACATGTCTTACTATGAATGTTTTGTATTGACATTTTAATTTTGAACCCAGGAAGACTACTCTGTCATCTTGTGCGTCGACTAGTGGGCATCCACAGTAAACAATCAACAGTACAGTATCTACAGTACAGCCCATAGACATTGGGCCACTAATTACTCAGGATAGAGGGGGAAGAACCCAGAACCAAGTTTGAAATATCCTCATGCAATTTTTACATTGTTCAAACTGTGCTTCAATTATGAACATCCAAAGCACAGAATTCTGTGCACTGCCATAACCTTTGTTCAGATTTGATCAATTTAGCTCCAGCAAATTCGGACCTGTGAACTATTATTGTATAACAATTTAAATGAACCAAATTCTAATATATATATATATATATATATATATATATATATACAGGGGTGAAAATTAACTTTTTGGTGGTCTGGTGGTCTGGTCTGGTGGTCTGGTAGTCTGGTGGTCTGGTGGTCTGGTCTGGTGGTCTGGTCTGGTGGTCTGGTGGTCTGGCGGTCTGGTCTGGTGGTCTGGTGGTCTGGTCTGGTGGTCTGGTCTGGTGGTCTGGTGGTCTGGTCTGGTCTGGTGGTCTGGCGGTCTGGTCTGGCGGTCTGGTCTGGTGGTCTGGTCTGGTGGTCTGGTGGTCTGGTGGTCTGGTCTGGTGGTCTGGTCTGGTGGTCTGGTCTGGTGGTCTGGTCTGGTGGTCTGGTGGTCTGGTCTGGTGGTCTGGTAGTCTGGTCTGGTGGTCTGGTCTGGTGGTCTGGTCTGGTGGTCTGGTCTGGTGGTCTGGCGGTCTGGTCTGGTGGTCTGGTCTGGTGGTCTGGTCTGGTGGTCTGGTGGTCTGGCGGTCTGGTCTGGTGGTCTGGTGGTCTGGTCTGGTGGTCTGGTCTGGTGGTCTGGTGGTCTGGTCTGGTGGTCTGGTCTGGTGGTCTGGCGGTCTGGTCTGGCGGTCTGGTCTGGTGGTCTGGTCTGGTGGTCTGGTCTGGTGGTCTGGTGGTCTGGTCTGGTGGTCTGGTGGTCTGGTAGTCTGGTCTGGTGGTCTGGTCTGGTGGTCTGGTCTGGTGGTCTGGTCTGGTGGTCTGGCGGTCTGGTCTGGTGGTCTGGTCTGGTGGTCTGGTCTGGTGGTCTGGTCTGGTGGTCTGGTGGTCTGGTCTGGTGGTCTGGCGGTCTGGTCTGGTGGTCTGGTCTGGTCTGGTGGTCTGGTGGTCTGGTCTGGTGGTCTGGTCTGGTGGTCTGGTGGTCTGGTCTGGTGGTCTGGTGGTCTGGCGGTCTGGTCTGGTGGTCTGGTGGTCTGGTCTGGTGGTCTGGCGGTCTGGTCTGGTAGTCTGGTCTGGTGGTCTGGCGGTCTGGTCTGGTAGTCTGGTCTGGTGGTCTGGTGGTCTGGTCTGGTGGTCTGGTCTGGTGGTCTGGTCTGGTAGTCTGGTCTGGTGGTCTGGTGGTCTGGTCTGGTGGTCTGGTCTGGTGGTCTGGTGGTCTGGTCTGGTGGTCTGGTCTGGTGGTCTGGTGGCGGTCTGGTGGTGGTCTGGTCTGGTGGTCTGGCGGTTACTGTACCTTCGCTGGCGCTGATGCTCTGCAGCACCATCTCTGCGGCCCCTCGGCCGTGCAGCCTGGCCTGCTGGTACAGCAGCTTCTGCTTCTCCAGCTCCTTCTCCTACAACAACATCCATCACAGCTCCTTCTCCTACAACAACATCCATCACAGCTCCTTCTCCAGCTCCTTCTCCTACAATAACATCCATCACAGCTCCTTCTCCTACAACAACATCCATCATAGCTCCTTCTCCTACAATAACATCCATCACAGCTCCTTCTCCTACAACAACATCCATCACAGCTCCTTCTCCTACAACAACATCCATCACAGCTCCTTCTCCAGCTCCTTCTCCTACAACAACATCCATTCACAGCTCCTTCTCCAGCTCCTTCTCCTACAACAACATCCATTCACAGCTCCTTCTCCTACAACAACATCCATCACAGCTCCTTCTCCAGCTCCTTCTCCTACAACAACATCCAGTCACAACTCCTTCTCCTACAACAACATCCATCCACAGCTCATTTAAAACTTAGCTAGACGCCAACAGAAAATCTGACTTTCCCCATTTCTATTTGTCTGAAGGACGGAATATCAATCTATAGAATGTGGAACAGACTAATAGTCACTTACTTGAAAGCTTTTTACCTCTTCCTCATCCTCATCATCCTCTCCATGGCAACTCTGCAAGATGGTTGTTGTTGTTTTTTTTAGAGTGGAATGGGTTCAGAACCAGAATTCAGAAGACAACATACAGTAATACACCATATCCAGTGTGGATTTTTTTCCTGACTGATTTTTAATTAATTTACGTTTTGGCTAATTTTAACATAAAATACTGCCGGCCAATAGAAATACTGCTCCGAATATAACCCCGCCCCCAGCGTTCCAGCTGCCTCCTCTAGAATAATTCTGTCTGCTCATCAGTTGCAAGGGGCTGCAGCTTTGCCTAAAATTGCTGTGTCTACCCTGATGCAAAAACTGAACTATTACCCAGCCTACTCTAGAATTATTTTTATGTTTCTCGGCTAGTGCATGGCGGGCATATAATGGACTAAATGGCCAATTACTGATAGCTCCAGCAGGTATCAGAACTAGTTCAATGTGAGGCCATACACAGAACACACAGGATGCTCTTAATAATGGGTTTCACAGACACCAACATACAGTAGGTCCCCAATGCACTCAACACCACTGACTTTCACTCAGTGTAGCTTTACATATCAACCCCGAATTTCTGGAATGACATAATAACTACTATCTCCCAAGTCTTGGGTCACAGCATAACACTACCCCCTTCCCTCCCATCCCACCCATCAGTCACCTACACAAATACCACAACGCCATGATCACCTTGACCATTGCAAAATAGACAATATTGCTCAACTGGAAGTATAGACACAAAATAACATTGCAACGGCTCAATGTGTTAACAGGACATATTTCAATGAAACAATTCACTGCATCTAACGGAAATCAAACAGTTACATTTCAGGACACCTGGGCCCCCATCCTGAAAACTCAATCTGCCTGTGAACTACTGTGAGACCTCAAAATGGTTTCTTTGTCTCTGCATATACTGAATACATAACAATCACATGATGTTGTACATCAGTACCTGCTTAGATGATGTAGGGGGAGGGGGAGAATGGGAGTTTATATATATATATATATAAACTATAATATAAACTTTATAGACTTTGTCTTTGTTCTGGAGTGGCGACACCTTGTCTGTTAATGCACAAATTATAATTATTATATAATAATAATTCTAAAAAGTAGAAGAAGAAGAAAGAACACAATGCCTTACCTTGGCCAGAATGGCAGCAAAAGACATGTATAGACTGTCTTCCTCAAGTTTACTGTGGTCAACAAGATTGGAGAGAGGTGTCAGAGACAGTCAGGGATCCGGACAGTAATCAGCTCTCTGCTACACACACACACACACACACACACGCGCACGCATACACACACACACACACACGCATGCACACACACGCACGCACACACACACGCACGAACGCACGCACACACACGCACACACGCACGCACACTCACACACATACACACACGCACACACACGCGCGCACACACACACACACGCGCGCACACACACACACGCACGCACACACACACACACATGGACGCACACACACACACACACACACACACACACACACACACACACACACACCTCCTTTCTGTCAGAGCACTCCGGCTGAACAGTGTGATGAGCTGGAACAGAGGATCAATGGTTTTGGCACCGTCTTCCCTCTGCTCCCTCTCAGACTGGTCCAGCTCTCCTGCTCTCTGCAAGGCAAACATACTGCTAAGCCCAACACTGCCCCCAACACCACTCCGCCCAACACCACGCTGCCCAGGTGACTCATACTCTCCATCTACAGCCACCCACGCCTGCACCCCCCACCATCACCACTACACACACACACGCACGCACACACACACTTGACAACTTGACAACCCTCACAAGAAACAGTGTGAGTAATTACAGTGCACACCCTCAGTGAAGGACAGAAGAAGTTCAGTCTAGTTAATTAAAAAAAACAACTAACCCTAATTTGATCCCTTTGTGCTGCACCTGCCCCTGATTGATTCCTCTCTTTTAAAACAATGAGTCATTAATTAGCTCTTTAATCAGGGATAAATTAATTTTAAGTTTAGCACTGAGTTGCAACTTTCCCTTTCTGCTAGACTGAAAAAAGGTGATACATACAGAAACCAGAAAAGGGTTTTTGAGCGGAATCTCTACAGGAACAAGAACAAAAAAAAACATTTGAAACTTGTCAAGGGCCGATCTGAGATTGGCCTTACTTACAGCTAAATCTTCCACCAGCTTCTCCTCAAAGCTGTGGTCCTCCGCAGATATCCAGGACTTATCATAGCCCTGCAGGAAGAGGTTGACAGCACAGTGCCTGGACAGGAGAGGGAAGTGGGAGTGTTTGTGTGTGCGTGTGTGTGTGTGTGTGTGTGTGCATGTGTGTGTGTGTGTGTGAGAGAGAGAGAGAGAGAGAGAGAGAGAGAGAGAGAGAGAGTGAGAGAGAGAGAGAGAGAGAGAGAGAGAGAGAGAGAGATGAGTTGGAACATTGAGCAAGAGAACATCATGGAGGAGTTGGGTTAAGTTATGATAATGTCATTGTCAACACCATCATCATGCTTCTTGTTCCCCCTAGTCTCCGTACCGGCCCATATGTTGGGGAAACCAAATGCCCCAGGCTTCCAGCTTCCATAACATGACATGTCAGCTCAGCTCTGAAATGATATCCCACAATCCCTTGTTAACTGTATGCTAATGCTGCAGCTGTTACATAACCCGCCTGGCAAGACAGTATGATTTATCTACTCATTAGTTTAATGAGACTTAACCAGACTTGCTTGCAGATCACAACATACGTACTGTATATTAGTGTGTGAGAGCACTTCAGTATCCTGACGGTTGTGCCCCATGGAGGGGTTATAGAGTACCTGGGTAGATTGTAGAGGGGGGCCATTCTCAGACACGCCACCACAGCTCTCTTTCTCTGTCTGGTTAAGACCTTGCGCCATTTTGTCTTCCCAGGATGCTCCACCTAAGGTGAGGCAAGGCACGTTTATTAGTATAGCACATTTCAGCAACAAGGCAATTCAAAGGGCTTTACATGAGCCATTTAAAGCATCAAACCAAAGTGCATAAAAGGTCATATATAACGAAATGTAAAAAATTTACATTTAAGATAAAATGCAGGAAAATTAAAATACAGGAATAAAGGGTACAGTGCAGTGTATGAATGAATAATCATTTGATTTAATAAAAAGCAGCTGCAAAAAAGAAAAGTCTTCAGTCTTGATTTAAAAGAACTGAGAGTTGCAGCAGAGAGCAGACGTGCACTTTTCTGGAAGTTTGTTCCAGATATGTGGAGCATAAAAACTGAACGCTGCTTCTCCATGTTTCGTTCACCTCGATCCACCTAGGGAGGAGGATACAGAGGTAGAGAATATATAGGATATAGGATACAGAGATACAGAATCTCAGGACTCGACAATCAAATTGCACCTGGATACTATTTTATAAGAAGATTAGCGTCTTGTAAAAAGTCTAACTTCAAACCATTAGTAAATATTTACAGCTCACACATAAATAAGCAAACCTCTGTAGGTCTGTAGCTGTTTCCATTTTCCTCAGACACGGTCGGCCTGACGGGATTCAAATCTGGCACGGTTACCGGCAGGGGTCCCGAGCAGACGGTGACAGGGCCGGATTTTTTAATTACTGTAGGTAACAAGGGCCAACTGACTGGCCAATTAGTGATAACACTACGCACTACCCATAGTAGCTAGCAGATGGTGACAAATGTGTCACCATCAAATGTGTGATGGTGACAAACACACACACACACACACACAAACACACACACACACACACACATACAACACACACATACAGGGCCGGATTATTTAGGCTCTAAGTAAATGACCAATTAGTGATTGTGTGCTCAGATCAGAACTAGTCCATAACCATTCACAAAATGTACAGATAACCCTGTTCTAATGAGGTCAACCTGGTCTAAGTGGTGGAGCACGCGGGCGATGTCCAGGACCCTCTCTGTGGCTTTCTGGAGGTCTGGGGGGCTTCCTGCCTGGCCGGCCGGCTCCTGGTGCAGGGCGTCCTGCCAGCGGACACCGTGGGGCACCTGCAAATCAAATCAAATCAAACTTTATTTGTAAAGCACATTTCATACACAGAATATGTATAAAATACATAATACAATGTGAAATACAACACATTCCAGAGCTGGGGCTAGAGGGGCAGGGGCTGTACACTCATCAGCCATATCACTTACAGTACATGGGGCCCTAGTTTGCTTGAGCAAAATTCAAGTCAAATTGGAGCACAAATGTACCAAAATGGCTTACTGTAGAATAGAGGGGGGAACACTTCAAAACAGTCAGAAAAGTCAGTATGTCAAAAGTCAAATATGATAATTTCACAGCCTGGGGCGCCTATTCTGAGTATTACGGTACTTGCCACGATTGGCCGTTTTGTTTGAGGGCCCATAGACTTACAGTAAGCATAATGACCACATTTCTAATGTGAGTACAACAGCCATGGGAGCTGAGGTGATGAGATTTTAAATCATAGAGCATGTGGCACAATACAATCTCGTCACGATGTGGCACTCAAGGACGTTCTTTGTCCTTTTGTCCTTTTTAATGACTATTATTACCTTGCGCTGCAACTGAAGAAGGCCATTATGGATGCTCTCCCGGATCTCGTCCTCTGTGTCCTTCTGTGTCGAGCAATCAGACGTTCTTGTTTAAGCTAAGCAGTAGTTGAGGAGCGCTCGTCTGAGAGCAACGTGATATAGTGGGCACATCATTATCTACAGTGAGGGAAATCATTTTTTGGTCCCCTGCGGATTTTCTGAGATGTGTGCAAACCTGGTGGCCAACTGCAAGACACGTCTGACCTCTGTGACTGTGAGTCATGTTTTGCGAAGAGGTCAAATACTTATTTCACTCGATCAAATGCAAATCAATTTAAAACTTTTTTTGAAATGTGTTTTTCTGGATTTTTGTTGTTGATATTCTGTCTTGCACTGTTAAAATAAACCTACCATTCAAATTATAGACTGATCATTTCTTTGTCAGTGGGCAAACGTACAAAATCAGCAGGGGATCAAATAATTATTTCCCTCACTATATTCGCCTTATTCACCTGGCAGCCATATTGGTCAGTCTGGGGTGCGTATGCGGAAGTGCCCGTTGACTTCAATGTTAAAAGTTCGCTGTAAAAACACCACTTCAAGAATCAAAATAGTCAAAATAACAGGCTGAATACACTATCGGGGTTACAAACTGTCTGGTAATGATGAGTTTGTAACCCCGATAGTGTATTCAGCCTGTTATTTTGGTTCTTGGAGTGGTGTTTTTACAGCGAACTTTTAACATTGAAGGCAACGGGCACTTCCGCATCCGCACCCCTAATTACGTCAGACTGACCAATATGGCAACTGAGGTGAATAAGGCGAATAATTTACCCAAAGGTCCAAGGGTGAGATTGTGTTATGGTTTCTGGTGCAGTAGTGGGACTTCAGGGTTAGGGTCAGGGTTAGGGTCAGGTGTTCCACACCTGAGCGAAGCGGGTCTTTGCCAGTGTGATCAGCCCCTGGTCGTCAGGGGAACACGCATTCAGGCCAACAGGAAGCAGTCTCTTCAGGGAGGCGACGATGAGAGAGGTGTGAACAGAGTAGCGGTCACCCTTCCTCTTCGTCTTCCTCCTGTCCTGCTCCGACACCTGGGCATCAGAAACCATCGGTATAGGGGTTACCCCTCCCACACATACAGTAAACTGACCATGACAAACTCCAGGCCTGGGTTCAGACAGTATGTGAGATGGTGGCTACCTTGGACATTTTGTTGCTGCTGTTGTTGTTGTTGTTGACCAAGAAGGCCATGTTGTTGATCTCGTTTTGGACCACATAATTTTGTTCCTCCCATTTGAAAATCTACACGGACACCAAGAAATTACAGACATAAATAAACATAGCCTTTGTAGTAGTTAGTAGAAGCAATTTTGGGTGACGTAAATTGTATTTCACTCACATGAGATTTGGCCCAGAATATAAATATCTCTGCCACCATCCTGAACAACCGCTCAGCGTCTAGGTTGGGCTCACGTAGCCAAAGAGCTCTGAAGAAACATAATGAAAAACTATGAATCAAACATATTGTCATATCCCATTATTATCCTGCCTCCTCTCAACGGCAGAATACGGATTTCGTTTAATTTCATTTCAAACCTTTATTTATATTCGTAAAACACTGAGGTTTCCCTCATTTACAGTGTTGACGAGTTCACACAGATACACAAATAACAACAGAACAAATACACTATACAATAATAATAATATTAATAATAATAATAATAACAGTTACAGGTCGAAGTACGAATGCCAAGACCCCTGGATTTAAACTCTGCGACTGAAGGAAGTACCTCCAGCTTTAGAGTCTGTTGTAGAGGATGGCCGCCCTCACCTGTTGAAGTCCACAAAGGGTATCAGGAGAGGGTAGAAGGCATAGAGGTCCCTCACCAGGACAGTGAACTTCTCCTCTATCTGTAGCTCCGCCTCTGAATCTGTCACATAGCCCCGCCCCTCCCCTTTCATATGCTCTTCCTCCAGCAGCACTGACTCCGCCCTCTTCTTCAGCTTCTCCATCAGAGGCAGGAAGTGGCTCCTCAGCAGCTCGGGGCGGGCCTTACGGACGATCGGCTGAGAGAACACTGGAGAGAGAAAAGCTGTGTTCGGAATCGCTCCCTCATTCCCTCACTCCCTATTCCCTATATAGGGTTCACCATGTAGTGAACTACCTAGGGAACGGAGAAAATGTAGGGTACATGCACTGTTCCCTGCAAATCAAGGTGAATTGTGGGTAATAAATAGTGGACTATATAGGGAACGAAAATTCCGTGGAGAATTTAGACACTACAAACAAAATGGCTGACGCCCTATATAGTGCACTATATAGTGAATAGGGAGCGATTCCGAACACAGCTATAGAGAAGCATGTAGTCCAGTCTGAGGATGATGAGTGAGTAGAGAGGAGAGGAAGAGAACGCATGTGATGAAGAGTGAAAAACAGAGAGAGAGAGTTATCGTCTATATCAACAGATAGCATTATTAGGATCTCTAAAATAAATAGCATCACGGAGCAATTTCAAGACACAACCCCTCCGAATTCAATCTCAATTAACCATACGGTAAAAGTCGGATCATTTCTGGGGCCTTACTAGGGTGATGCATAAACAAACAGACAGACACTCAGACAGATAGATAGATAGATAGATAGATAGATAGATAGATAGATAGATAGATAGATAGATAGATAGATAGATAGACAGACAGACAGACAGACAGACAGACAGACAGACAGACAGACAGACAGACAGACAGACAGACAGACAGACAGACAGACAGATAGATAGATAGACAGATAGACAGATAGACAGATAGATAGATAGATAGATAGATAGATAGATAGATAGATAGATAGATAGATAGATAGATAGATAGATTAAACCAGGAACCACACTGATCCTCTAGGCCGTTAGCTCCCTATCTGATACCCTGTCTGTCCATCAGTTAGACTGATAACAACCCACAATCACAGATCTACACCCATCTAGAGCAATGGATTTCCATCACAGTAGGCATTTACTGCCATTCATTTCTGCTGGAAGCTACAGCACACAATGACATACGGGTTAATCAAATCTACGGAATCAGATCCAGGGACTGAAGCGTTGTTTCCTGGTGCCGGAGATGGACGACCAAAAAATCAGGAGCATAATGTAATTACTGATTATTCTAAGCAGGTGACGGGAGTAGGTTACTACCCCTCCCTGTCCAACAGACGGGGAGGGGCTCCTGCTAGCAGAAGAACCCAACGGAAGTTGCACAGCTCTTAAGACAAACATACTCCAGGAGCTTGCTCGATCTCCTTGTTGAGAGGGGTGAGGGAAGAATTTTTACAGCTCACTTATCTGGCCCCCGGGTGATACTGTTTTTTTGCTTCCCTCTGGAATATGTAGGGGTGGGTCGTCTGCCCACCTCCCTTGTTCTCTGTAAAGCGCATTGTGTTGCCTCTGGGTATGAAATGCGCTATACAAATAAAGCTTTGATTGATTGATTGAGCTCTTGCCAGAGGTACAGACAGGAAGCGCGAGTCCTCCAGTACCTGCCAGGCGTTTCATCCAGTCTCCCTGTCCCGTTCCCAGGTGGTTGTGGACGACCCGGAGGATATCCCCCAGCAGCGAGCTGGCGTGCCGGGAGGTGAGCGAGGTGCAGACCGGTCCGTCCGTCCGGCCCTCGGCGCTCCGGGGCCACCAGCGGGACACGTAGCTGCAGAGCAGGGGCAGGGTGACCTCGGTGACGTGGCCGTGCTGGGCCTGGCGCGCCCCGGAGCCCGCCTCCGCCAGCTCCTCCACCTCCCTCAGAGCCTGCCGGAGGGAGGGGAGGAGGGGACACGCCTCCTCCACCTGGTCAGGGACTCCCAGCTCTGAGAGGGAGGGAGGAATGGACAGAGAGAAGACGGGATGAGGACAGCTCAAGACGCTAGTAGTCATGTGCTGTACATTTATGCGTGTGTGTGTGTGTGTGTGTGTGTGTGTGTGTGTTACCCTCTCTGTCCGTGGGGCTCATGGTGTTGTAGATGGAGTGAGGGTTCTCCTCATTGAGATGGGGCTCCAGGAAACACACAGGGAAAGCCCCTGACAAAGCAGCAATACAGGAACCCGCTGCTGGCCTCTGCCTGCACACAGCACACAGTTAGACACACACACACACACACTATACACACACACACACTATACATACACACACACAATATACACACACACACACAGTACACACACTATACACACACACACACACACACACACACACACACAGTACACACACTATACACACACACACATACACACACACACACAGTACACACACTATACACACACACACGCACACACACACAGTACACACACTATACACACACACACACATAGAACACACACTATACACACACACACACACACTATACACACACATACACACACACACACACGTCTATTCATTATCAGATATTATCCAATCTCACGACACAGACTCCGTACCCTTCGACGTAGAGGCTTCTGCTGGTGCCAAGTGAGTAGAGGCTGTTGAGGATCTTATAGCAGGACGCCTGCACACCGTTCACTGGGCGGAGAAAAGAGAAGAGTTCCACTGCGCTAATCCCCACTCACACCTCCCTGCCCTGTCAAGTGTCAACATCAAGTGTTGGAACCACAGCCAAGTACGAAGGGAATCTGACACGGTGTTGAACTCTAAGTGGTGCGTACAGCTGGTACGGTGGTAAAGTATATTCCAATTAATGTGAAAGTATTTCCTGGATGGATAAAGGGTCAGAGTGATCAATAACGACTATATTATGTCACGGACTGACTTCGCTATGTAAATGACTGAGAGACATGAGGAACGGGCTCGTAGCAGGAGGGGAGGGCATCTCTGAATGATTCAAGAGGCGCGCAGTCCAGCTGTTCGCCGGCAGCTCAACCCGTGGAGGGGAGCAGTCGGAAATACTGAAAATGCATGAGGGGAGAAGTGCTCTTGTGTGTGCATCTCCGATTTGAAGACAGGTGTTTGGGATTGCGGGCTTGACTTGGATAATTTATTCGCTGTACGACTAATTACTACGAGAAGAAGAAAATGACACAAACACGACCGGATACTGAAAAACTGTTTTGCGAATTCTTAAGTGGGCATATTCAACACTACTTAGGTATTCAGCGAGCATTTGAAAAGTAGTATTATTCAGATTTCTCACCCAGGAGATGCTCTCCGTGCTGGTGTCTGGCGAGGTGGTTGAACAGGGCGGTGAGGGTGGGCAGCAGGGCGGAGAGGGTGTAGTTCAGGATCTGGGCCACGCTGCTCTGGGTCAGCGGCCCCGCGGTCATGGAGAGGTTCTCCACCGTCATCTCCAGGTCTACCGACGCCGTCTCGAAAAAAGAGCGCAGCGAGGCCCTGACCGTCTCTGGGGCGGTGTTCACCAGGGTTCTAGAACAGGACAGGGACGAGGCGAGGGTCATCGTGGTCTCCCCGTGCACACAAATGTGACCGCCAGACCGTGGTTTGGCCCTGATGTCTACCAAGGTCATTTTCCAGTTTTTTTTTGAGATTATGAAAGTATATAAATTGTAAGCTTTCAAATGATGTGCCATGCATTAAAATCTGCAAATATTGAGATGAAGAATGAAGAAGATATGCTTCTGTGAATGTTGGTACACCTGAAGTCACTAAGCAGAGAAAGGGGACTTTAAAGATTCAGAGCTGTTCACACTTCTCACAGGACATGGATTTCGACGACAAACTATGATAAATTTAGTGATCCTAAAACTGTTGTTTGGCATATTGAGTGAGTTCCTCACAACTTATATTTTCATAATATTATATTTTGCCCTCTAGCGCATTTTGAGGATTGCAGACTTCAGGACCAAACCTCCAGTGACGGTCACAAATGTCAAATGACAGCGTACAGCATGAGTAAGGCCGGTGAGACTAGTCATCATAGTCAACAAACACCAGGAAACTTTCCCCAGTTCAGACACATGTTGATATGTATTGTCTTAAGTGCATAGCCCTGGTGCTAACTATGATGCCAGGCACTATCGGGCCGCAGGGCTGACAGCTGCTGCTCCATCCTTTATTTGTTTATTTAGGCGGGACAATGGATGATTAATGAACACAGTGATCATCTGTAAATGAACAAAGATTTTTTTTAAAAAGCCAGATTTAGCCCCGGAGGCTATTTTCCATCTGTAGTCCCCAGACATCCAGGGTAACAGGGTGGCACTAATGTGATAGACTCAGGGCAGATAGGACGGCGCCACCCACCTAGCATCCAGCGACCGTGCCAGGATGTGAAGGCAGCTGATGACGGACGACGCATCGCTGCCTGGAGGGGAGACACAGAGGAGAACGCTTATCTCCTGGGATCAGCGCTTAGAGGCGGATCAGCTGAGCGTGGACGCCGTGATTGGAAACGGTACGAAATGAAAACGTGTTCTGCACACAGGGGGACATAAACGCCAAGAGTCGACGGGCCGGAGCCAATGAGCTCAGCGCTGGCGGCGCGCCATCCTTACCAAACAGGGCGATCCTGTGTCTGACGAGAGCCCCCAGTTTGCAGAATAGGCTGAGAGAGAGAGAAGAGCAGAGGGACAGAGAATGAGCGATGACAGAAGATGAAGCAAACAATGAGGGTTTCTGTCTGTTTGAACAAGAGCTCTGATAGGTCGCCACCTGCAGACCATCTCCTTCTCCTTGCTGGAGGCGTGGCCTCCGTTGCCGTGGGAACCGCCGGTCGACAGGAAGTATTGACGGTGGTTCTTCAGGTACTGTTCCACCAGGGGTAGAACCACCTGTAGGCGTGGGAACACAGACGTCTGAGACTGTATCTTTTAGCTTTTTTTTAATTTATTTAAATTGTTTATTTATTTAAAAAAGGGATAGTGCATATTAATGAACATTTAAAATCTAAATGTAAATATGCTAGATTTAGCCACCAGGCTAATTTTCATCTGCTGTTCCTTGGCAGGTTGATGGCAACAAAGAATAAACAAGGAAAAAAAAAAAACATCAAGTTGATCCCACAGAAGTCATCACAAACACCCATCTACAGTACATGAAACAGAGTATAGCCTACCTGACCTGAAACTCACTCTACACAATAATAAACTCGTACAGACAGCACATTCAGAGAATTACGATACATTATGTGAGCAGTTTTGATTTTCTAGTAGCCAGATTTTTTAATGTTTGGTAAATGAGGTAAAGGTTGGTACAGTAGCTTGAAACACCTACACTACTACGTGTACGAGGAAAAGCCTTTCTTCCCTATTGTTCATTCAGGAAATATATGGGGTGAACATATTAGGTTGATGACTCATATGTTTTCAAAACAGAAGTTGTAGCCTAAGTGAATATCAGCTTGCAGAACAAAAAAGTCTTCCCATATTAAGATATTATCGTTGAGAAGATGTTATCTTAGACTAAAGACGGCAGTCACGACTTTAGAACGTTTGAAAGCCTGAAAGCTTGGGTGTGAGTGTGCAGAATCTGTATTAGGATATTATTACAAAGCAGGAGTGGTTCGTAGCTTCTGTTACCGCTGCTTGAATCAATATCGATCCCTCCCTGTGTGTGGACAGGTGGCGGGGCAGCTGGACGCGGCCTTGCCTGGCGGCAGGCTCCCCCGCTGGGCCGCGTCATCACGGACATGAGCCCCTTTCACTCCCCTTCCGGTCGGAGGCGTAGGAGGCCTAATCAATGCTCTGATCCGAACTGAACCGCCCACGTTGGATTTCCAAAATGGTTAAATCAATTCCCCCGGCAACGACGGCGTTCACTTAGGGAGGTTACCAATGGCAACCGCCCAACAAAACTAATTACGCCAGTGTGCAGTCATACGTAAGAATGACAGATAGCTGGGAACCAAAGATAGCTTGCCGAGGAGTGAAAACCAGTCAACCGCTGGAGTCATTCTGCTGCTGCTACATACTGCATGAGGGGAGGGGAGATGTGGTATCTGATGTGATCGAACCTTGCTGAAGAAATAAACCTCCTGCTGGTGTGATGCCTTCTCTCCTCTCATCTGCCCTCTGGCCTGCAGAACCTCTGAGGAGAAACAAAGACACAATGTGAATGATCAATGACGACGGCCAATCAAAAATAGAACAGTTTGTGCGACTTCTGGATGTGAGGAGGAGCCACGAACGGGGAGTCGGAAGAATAAATAGAACCAGTTTTACACTTTAGTATCACATTTTGCGTTTCTTTCCCTGGGGTGTAAACACGAAGAAGTGAATGGTTTTTATGTGATAATGCCTTTGAGCGGCTGAGGCAGGTCCCAGGCGAGATGACGAGATGACAAGTTGACAAGATGACGTCCACAGCAGTGGTTCCTAAGCTCAGGGCCACATCAGATGTGTGAATGGAGAATGGTGAATGCGTTTAACTTCTGGAAGGGACTTGAATCTACAGACTGAACTAGAATGTACTAAGTATAATTAGATAACGATTAGCAATCAGCAGCAACAGGCCTTGCAACACCCTAGACGGCAACAGCCAGAAGGCGACAGCTCCCTCCGGCGTGCGGCCAAAGGCACCGGGTGACTTATTCAAGAAAGACTGTCAGGAAAGTAGTCTACATTTACTTCTGTACCTGTTTTGTTATCATTATGCGTTTGCATCCTATTCCTGTTGTGTCCCCTCTCCAGGGGTCATGCAGACATTGGGTCACCTCCAGACTCCGTAACCCCTCTAACCTCATCTATCCTACTGTCTCAACTCATAGTGAGCAAGGGGTGACAGAGGGGAATTGCCAGTCGGCGGTGCCCAAAGCTGAGTTTATCTCTATGCATCCTCGCTCTCCCTCAGCTTCCTTGCTCTCACCCAGACATGGATCACACCAGAGAACACTGCCACACCCACAGCCCTGTCAGATGGGTACTCTTTCTCCCAGAGCTGTGAGGCGAGGTGGTGGTACTGGCCTGCATATCTCCCCTTATCTCCCCCCAAATTCCTCCTCCTACCAACATAGTTACTACCCGTAGCCACCTCCGCTCGCTGTCCCCTACTGACCTTTCCTCTGCCGTTACCTCCGCCCTCCCCGCCCCTGAATCCTTCTCTCTCCTACCCTCTGATACTGCCTCTGATCTGCTCCTCTCTACTCTTTCCTATTCTCTGGACAATCTCTGTCCCCTCACCTCCAGGCCTGCACGCCCAACTCCACCTGCCCGATGGCTGTCGGACTCGTACTGATAGACGGAGCCTGAGAATAGCTGAGCGTAAATGGAGAAAAGGTAGACTCCCAGAATTTCCAATTTCTTCTTTCCACATTCTCCTCCTCCCTATCTATATTCTTCCACTCTAAAATCCAAACCTCTGTTTCCAATCCTAAAAAACCCTTTGAAACCTTATCTTCACTACTCCAGCCCCCACCTCCTACTCCCAACTCCTCCCTTCTCCCTGACGATTTCGGCAACTTCTTTGACAAGAAAGTTAACGATATCAGATCCTCGTTCCCCCACCCCCCAGTCAACGCTCCGTGAATCAACCTCACCTCCCCACCCTCTCTTCCCTCTCCGCTCCCCCCTCTCCACCTCCCACCTTATCCCACTTTTCTTGTTACATCTAGCCGCCCCACCATGTGCTCCCTAAAACCTGTTCCCTCCCCTCTCCTTCAGTCTGATGCACCCAAACTCCTTCACTTCCTAACCCACCTTATCAACGCATCTTGTATCAGGATGCTTTCCCTCCGCTTTCAAAACTGCCAGTCACCCTCCTCCTGAAGAAATCATCTCTCGACCCCTCAGACGTCAGGTTTCCCTTATATCCTTTCTATCTAAAACACTTAAACGTGCTATCTTTAACCAACTATCTTCGTACCTCCACCAGAACGACCTCCTAGACCCCCACCAGTCCGGGGTTCAAGACTGGCCACTCGACAGAGACCGCTCTCCTTGCAGTGACGGAGCCACTCCATGCCGCTAGAGCGAACTCTCTCTCCTCTGTCCTGATACTCCTAGACCTGTCAGCAGCATTTGATACGGTAGACCACCAGATCCTCCTCTCCACCCTTGAGGAGAAAGGCGTCGCTGGCTCTGCACGCTCCCTGTTTGCATACCTGACGGGCCGCTCCTACCAGGTGACATGGAGAGGGTCGATGTCGGAGCCGCATAGTCTGACTACAGGGGTTTTACAAGGGTCTGTCCTGGGTCCTCTTTTTCCCTCTACACTACTGTATATCTCTGCGCTCTGTCATTCGCTCTCATGGCTTCTCCTATCACTGCTATGCTGATGACACCGGCTCGCATCCAATTAAAAGCTGAAATGAAAGGAACAGCCCCCTCCTACCTCCAGGCCATGGTCAAACCCTATACCCCATCCTGACCGCTGCGCTCTGCTAGCTCAGGGAGACTGGTTGCCCCGTCACTTAGAGGCCCCTGTGGTCAATCGACACGGTCACGGCTCTTCTCTGTCCTGGCCCCGCAGTGGTGAAATGAACTTCCCACTGACGTCAGGACAGCAGAGTCACTGCCCATCTTTCGTTACAGCCTCAAAACTCACCTCTTCATGAAGTTCTACCACGATCCTCCCTCCTAAGCACCTATTGTATTTTAGATTGCTATTCTTGCACTTTGCCTTCAGCACTAGATCATGCTCTTAGATACTTGTTTTAGAAAGGAGATGCACTTGTGAGTTCTGGCAAGTAGAAGTACATTGGCTTTTACTACGTTAAATGCAATTATTGTTAGTCGCTTTGGATAAATGCGTCTGCTAAGTGACTGTAATTAATGTACTTGTACAGTATCAGGGATAGAGGGGTGGTCCAAATACAGTATCGGGGATAGAGGGGTGGTCCAAATAAAATGTAGTGGACATGTTTGGTGTTAAACTATGTAGCGACTAGCCAAAGCAAAGGTCGGCCAGAGTAGCTACATCTGGGCCCAATGAGAAGGAACAGATGTTCCATGGGAAAACCAAGAGGGGTTTGTTTATTTGCTTAGAGATGATTAGAATTTGGGTTCCTCCATGGGAAATGACAAAGGGCAGGTTGCAGTAACACATTAGCCTAAGAGCTACTCTTGACATTACTTGAGTGTTGACATTAGTTGATCCATCAATCCTCATCATAAAACGACCCACATCACTCATCTCTAAACAGATGATACACAGTAAAAAAGCATAGTTAATCGAGTTAATAATGGAGTTTGACTTGAGTGAAAAGGCTACTGTAGAAAAACTCTTTATGAGAAGATGTACGGATTTGAAGCGATGCATTGGGTTGAAGGTCTCACTGGGCGTGAGTCTCTCCCCGAGGCGCTCTCTCTTACCCAGCTCCAGCATGTGCTCCTGGGCCTCCTCTGTGTAGGAGAGCATCTGCTGGAGGAAGGCGTAGGCAAGGCGGTTGGCTATGGCCGAAGAGTCCATCTCCACTGCCTTGCTGTCCCTGTGGAGACAGAATACTCCGTCAGGCTTCTCTTACAGAGCCGATCTCCCGGGCAAACTGGAGATTAGAACGCTATAATTGCTCAGGCTCCTGGTATTACTTTGAGCCAGGTCTTAAAACGCCTCGTTTAATGTCAAGTAACCGAGGAATACACGTCCGTTCTGATCAAAGGTCAATTGTGATGATCTCAGCGGTTAAGTTTGTGCCACCCAGTCCCAATAACCTCCACACTGTGTAGCCGTTGAGCTGAAGGAACTTCAGGACATCCTGGGCTCTTTCTCTGAGTTTCGATTTCTCTTTTCCGGAGAGGGCATCGTAGGGCACCAGCATACAATGGCTGCCACCCCCTGTAGGGATGAGGTAAGTATAAAATCACGTGGAATCCTTAGGATAATGGAATTATACAGTTACATTTCATCCTGGTTTCCAGCTGCCTCTGGTACACAATGTGTATCACTTTCTTACCTTTTGCTTCAAGCTCCGCCCTCTTCTTCTTAGCCCAGGTGTTGTGGTAGTTCTCTGCCAGTTGTTCAGCCATAGACTAGATGGAGTACAGCAAGTATTCCGTACAAGTCTTTTGCTTTTGCTATGGCTGCAGCTTCAAAAGTGCACGTACACAGTTAAGCAAGTTAAAGTGGTTGAACTCACTCCTCAGTATAAAAACCACCCGCACATGCTATCGAATTGCTAGCTTGCCGGAGGCATGGCTGTAGGTAAAGCTGTGTTCATGGGAGGTGGTCACATGTGTTTGTTAAGTCAAAGGGCCCAAGATCTAACCCAGCGTGGGGCAAGTGAGTATGGAAGCCCTATTGACGAGCCGCACAGTGACACCTGCTAGACACACACATGTGCACACAGCCTGACTTACACACTGGTCCCAGGACAGGGTAATGCTGCACATGCACACACAGCCTGACTTACACACTGGTCCCAGGACAGGGTAATGCTGCTCATGGCAAACAAGCTGACTTACACACTGGTCCCAGGACAGGGTAATGCTGCTCATGGCACACAAGCTGACTTACACACTGGTCCCAGGACAGGGTAATGCTGCACATGCGCACACAGGCTGACTTACACACTGGTCCCAGGACAGGGTAATGCTGCTCATGTCCACAGGCTTGGGGCTGAAGGTGGACGCTCCTTCGAATGACAGCTAAACCAAGACAATGAGAAAGTATAGTACAGGGTGATGAGGTCAGGGGTGTAGCGTGGAGGGTAAACCCAAGTAGACTAGTTTACCCACCTCTTTAAAATGAGGCGGAGAGTTAACTCACCTATTGTTAGATAAACTGTATTAACATTCACACACACACACTCTCTAACCCTACACACACACGCTCTAATCCTTCACACACACACTCTCTAACCCTCCCCCCCCCCCCCCCCCCCCACACACACACTAACCCTTCACACACACACTCTCTAAGGCTGAATCCCATTTCTAATTTTTACTCCTACCCCTTGGCCCTTGGCACAGAGGGTTAATCAATGAGGGGAAGCGAGGTGGGTAAACTCTGACACATCCGACAGAGTTTACCCAGCTCTGCATTTACAGTACCAACACCCCCTGGATGGGGTGAATGAATAAATCCATACTCAGGCACTTTGTCAGTTTTACATATTAAAAATTGCTGCATTGCCTTTGTACTTCGACCTGTAACAGTTTTTAATTATGATTATGATTATTATTGTGTATTGCATTTGTTCTATTATTTATGTATTTGTGTGAACTCGTCAACACTGTAAATGAGGGAAACCTCAGAGCTTTATGAGTATAAATAAAGGTTTGAAATGAGATGGCCGGGCTAGAACATGAAAATGTTCCACAGGGTACTGAGTACAAAGAGCTGTTCACATTCTGTCAGACCCCCCCCCCCCCACCCGACCCTTTAGAACCCATGATGACTAAAGCACTAAATCTACGGCACCTGTCCCAGCTGGGAGATCCTCCGAGCGCAGTTGAACAGACTAAAGGTGTCCCCCTCCTTGGTTCTCTCGATAGTCCAGGAGAACGCCAGCATGCTCTTCACCGTCTCCTTTATGGCCCAGCGATACGCCTCCTTCTCCTGACAGAGACACAGGACAGCGACAAGCCTGAGCCTCAGTGTAATACAGCACAATCAATCAATCAAAGCTTTATTTGTATAGCGCATTTCATACCCAGAGGCAACACAATGCGCTTTACAGAGAACAAGGGAGGTGGGTATACGACCCACTCTCTACATATTCCAGAGGGAAGCAAAAAAAACAGTAATCACCCGGGGGCCAGATAAGTGAGCTGTAAAAATTATTCCCTGACCCCTCTCAACAAGGCGATCGAGCAAGCTCCTGGAGTATGTTTGTCTACCGGCTAAGAACATTTATAAAGCAATACATTACATTAAATTACATTTCAGAGTAAGAGAGGCTAAAAAAGCATCATAGGAGAGACATGGCAAATACTGGTGTGTGTTTGCTATGGCCCAGGCCTAAAGCTGTAAGTGTGTTAACTAAATGCTACGACATCCACAGCAGACACGGGGGTATCTATCGGACAGGGGGTATCTCGTCAACACTGTAAGTGAGGGAAACCTCAGTGCTTTACGAGTATAAATACTGTAAAGGTTTGAAATGAAAGCCCCAGCAGGACTCCGGGGGGAGCTGACCTTCTCAGCCAGGGCGCGGTAGGGCTTGAGCAGAGGGTGGACTTTACTGTTCTCACACAGCTGTTCTCCGTGGACCCAGCCGTTGGCAAACTGACTCGGAGCAAACACAGACACCACACGACCGTACATTAGAATTAATAACATTCACTCTTCTCCTTCACATAGGTCACGGAGAACAAAGATTACAGCTTACGTACTTCAAATGTTGACATAGTGCAGATGTTCTTATGAACATCTTCAGTCTAGCTCTTGAGGTTTACTGTACTGAAGAGAGCCATATACTGTAATATCTTTACATCACAACCTGACAGATATGACGAGGGTAACCTCATTACCTTGTCAAGGGACCATTTCTCGTGAGTGTGCTCTGCATACTTATTCACCACAAACTCCAGCCTCTCTGGCACCGATACACTAGGAGACGGAGACACACAGGAAAAGGTCCCATTGGTAGAACAGGAACCAGCCGATCAAATTTCTCCTAGGTTAATTATTAATCGTTTCATAAGCAACACAGAATGGTACTGGGTTTGTTGAGCAGCACTGTACCAGCACCGAAGCTTATTATGACGTCGTGAATTACTTGGAAGTGTCGACGGGATGGGGGTCGAAGAGTCCCTGTGTGTCCATGGAGGCGTGTTTCTCCATCCAGGCCACACAGTCAGGGTCCATGTGGTCTGGAGGCAGAGCCCCCGACACGGCGCCCAGACACCGCTGAGTCAGCCGAAACAGGTCTGCATCGTAGGGCTGAGCAGAGGAAGAGACCAGGGTCCCGTTTCAAGCATTAGAGGTTAGGGTTTAATTTCATTTCCCATAAGAATACATTCGAATTATATTTTTGTGTGCCGTTTTCATAAAAAATAAAAAAAATCGAAAAAACATATTTTTTGTTTTTTTGCATCTGGTTCCTTCAGGTCCTATTAAATGATTAGGGATAATTTCAGGATTAATTCCAGAAAAGGTTTATGATTTTTGTCCCACCTTCCTGGCTAGGGCCTTGAACACCCCCCAGAACAGCTTCCTGGAAAGGTGCAGCTCCTCCTCAGAGGCGGAGCCTAGGTTCCCCAATCCTCCAATCAGACAGTAGTACTTCCAGTTCTGCTCATAGTGATTGGTCAGCAGCTGGAGGGAGTGGTTGATGTTTCAAGTAAGTGCGATAGACATTAAACATGCCACACGTATACAGAAGTTCATTCTACTAACCTTGAGGGGCATTTTGGTGTGATCTGTCAGAAGGGGTACATCCAAAACCAGCCGCCGGAGAAGAGGTTGCATCATGGATGGCCTGAGCTTACTGGAGAAACACAGTAAAGATAGGAACAGCAGGGAGACGGTTATGAGAGGGAGAGAGACAGTTACGTAGGTGCAGCAGCAGCATCGGTCTCTTCCATCCCCCTGACCTGCACACAGCCAGCAGACAGTCTTCGATGTGGTCCCTCTGGGCCTTGGTGAGGCTGAGGGCCCTGGACAGTCGGTAGACGGCCTGGAGGAGCGAGTCCACCAGCGGCCCCTGGCTCTCGGACCCAGAGAACAGGCCGGAGGTCTTTGTGAGAAGGGGAAGCACGGCTGTACACAGGTACCTGTTGAGGGCCAGAGCCATGTCTGTGGAGCCCAGGTCCGTCTGCAGGGAGGAGAGACACGGATTATTGACGTTTTTATTTTTTATTCAATATATACAGGGGGTCCAATGAGACCAGGATCTCTTTTGCAATAGAACTCCAATAAAGACAACCATAATGTAGGAGGGGGTGACAAGTATGGCAAGAGGGAAAGAGTGAGAGAGTGTGGAGGAAGAAGTAAAAATATTAATACAGTAACAAATAAACCTAAGTTATTTATTTATTTGATTTATTTACAGGGACGGTGCACATTAGTAGACATTGCAGAAATGTGTCAGAATTAGCCAGCAGGCAGCTCCTTTTCATCTGCAATCCCTGGACAGATATGTTAAAATAACAGGTTAAAATGACCTGCAGACCGAGCATCACAAGGCCGTTCACAGGAAGAGAGAGCGCCTCGGGCTGCAGGTTAGAGGGGGCAGGTTAAGAGAGCCTGTAAGCGAGCGGGTCTCTCCAGTGAGAGTAGACTCACCTCTAACTCATCTCTTCAAGGAGTACTACAACGATCCTCCCTCTTAAGCACCTATTGCATTTTAGATTGCTATTCTTGCACTTTGCCTTCAGCACTAGATTATGCTCTTAGTCACTTGTTTTAGAAAGGAGGTGCACTTGTGAGTTCTGGCAAGTAGCAGTACATTGGCTTTTACTATGTTAAATGCAATTATTGTTAGTCACTTTGGATAAAAGCGTCTGCTAAATGACTGTAATGTAAATTGAATGTAATGTAGATATCTCTAGATCCCTCACAGTGTCCAGGGAGGCGGCCGCCTGGAGGTCCGGCAAGAAGCCCACTTTCAGCAGGTGAAACAGGAAGGCCTGGTCCTCAATACCATAGACCCGGTCCAGGAACAGAACCATGGCGGCCTTGTGGTCCGGGCAGAACACTGTGGACGGGTCTGGCTCAACCACACTATCATCTGTTATGGGTTTAGGGAGAAATACGGTGGGGGAGTAGGATCAATTTACATTTTACCACATGCTATCCTGCAAGTTTTAGGATCAGTCAGCATACTGACATTTCTCAAAATTATAATCTAATTCACCTCTACTCAAATATAGAATAGAATAGAATGTCTTTATTGTCATTGTACCAGGGTACAACGAAATTAAATTAGCCTCAACTTGAGTGCGCTGGACAACATACGACATCACAGTGTGCGGACAACATCACAATACACAGACAACATCACACAATAAGAATATAATGTCACACAATAAGAATATAAATTAAAAAAACAATATTGCACTTGAATAAAAAATAAAAAATATTGCGCCGGATGAAATATTGCACAGTAGTTACTTATTGCACAGTGTGTGTGTTGGGGGAGGGGAGGGGGGATTAGTGCAAGTTGGCATTCAGGGTGATCACGGCTCTGGGGAAGAAAGTGTCTTTCAGTCTGTTGGTTTTGGCCCTGATGCACCTCCAGCAGGTCAAGCAGGTGGAAGCCAGGGTGAGAGCTAGAGATAGATGTCTTTATTATGAATAAACCAAGCTTCCGCTCATCGATGCACAGATGGGGCTTGGCATCCTGTGCGGCGTGCGAGTGTGGCGCCGAGGAACAAACTGCAGACCACGTCATCCAGGACTGTCCGATAAAATCGGACACCCAACGCAACGCGTGGCCTGACGGTCATGGATGAAGAAACGGTGACGTGGCTCCTGGAGGTGTCCCCGGATATATAGCCCGGGTGACCCCCTCACCCAGGCTCGGGGTGGTAAAAGGATAGCCCCTCGGCCCCGAGCCTGGGGGGAGAGGATGTACCAACTCACCCAAACGACGACGAAGAAGAAGCCAAGCTGTAAAACCGTGCCTCTATGACAGTGGTGTAGAGAGCAGGGTCAGAGGCTGTAGATACTGTAGACAGAGCTCTGACCTTTGGCCAGGGCAGGGATCTGGAAGGGGAGGCTGATGACTCCCTCGAGGTCCTGGATGGGGACGAGGGACCTCAGGATGGCCCGGACACGGATGGCCTCACCCCTCCCAGCATGGATCAGCTGCACGAGCGCAGTCACGGAAAAGTAACATTGAGAAACAGTCACGTTATATACGAATAGCCTTTCCTCAACATTGACTAACATTCATTCAAACATTGCCAGTTGAATTTGACATGTTCTGAAGAAACAGAAGTCGGTCAGTGGTCGCAATTAACCTGTAGTACAGTACAGCGCATTTCACTCATACTTGATAGTCGTCTTTACCAGACTCACTGTTGGAAGATTGAGATCAATAGCCTTACAGAGTTAAAGTTCAGGAAATGGAGCTCTTAAAAGGTTGGGTCTCTGTCTATTCCTGTCACTCCAATGACTCTCCCTGGGATCCCTCGATATATGTGTGCTGGAGTGTGCAAACTATTGACAGGGGATTAAAATAGGGGTGCTCCAAAGAATCAATTCTTGAAAGAATGGCGATTCTTAATGCCACGATTCCTGAATCGATTCCCAACTCCCAAGAATCGATTCTGCTTCTTTTTTTCTTCTCTCTCTCCTGAGCACTTTGACTTGAGAAATATTTCAGCAAGTTCAGCAAACTAACTGTGAATTGAGAAAAACAGTACTTGAAGTTGAAGAGAAATACTTTCCTTGTTTTATTAAAGTTCAGCATGGTCACTGACTGAATTGAGAAATACTGGAAGTTTAGAGTTCATGACTGTTATACTTGAGAGGTTGAATGTAAAGTTCAGCATGCCATTAATAAATTTGACTTTTTTTGTCTTAGACTTGCCTTCGTGTGCTATTGCAATATAAAACTACAAAATATTATACCCTTTATTCTGCTATATTGCACTTTCTTAGCACACATCGGACTGGAGTAGATCGTAAAATCCGTCTTTGTAGAAAATCGATTGAGAATGTAGAATCGATTATAGATTCTGGAATCGAGAATCGTTGGAATCGAGAATCGATTCTGGAATCGGAATCAGATCGTATCGTGGCTTAGTGTAGTCGGAGCACCCCTAGATTAAAATACAGGTTAGGTGATCAGGGAAGTGTGTACCAGCGAGAGTGTTGATAAGGGGAGCGAGGCAGGGATGACTTACATGCATTTCTGGGGCGCAGCGTCCCAACAAGTCAATAAGCGCAGAGTAGAAGGTCATGATGGCGTGCCCCATGTGGATGATGTCATCCTCCTCATCCTGGTCTCTGTGAAGGAGGGGATTATCTGAATCAGACTCAGATGTCACAGACTTGAGTCAGTGCATATCGATTTTCTTTTCAAAGAGTTGAAGGGGTTTGTTAGCGGTAGCTCGCATCGCGCCGTTACCACTAATAGAATCAGCTATACTGTAGTAATTCCAAAGTTTGACAAAGTGAAATCAAGTGGTCCAGAAGTGTTTCCACAGTCTGGGTGACTCACTCGTAGGCTGTGGAGTGGCCATCCATGGAGGGGTCCTCTGAGATCCTAATGGCCTCCTCCATAGCTGCTAGGAGACCATCGCCGCCCTCGCCACGCAGGGCGGGGCCAAAGCACTCCGGGCGGCGAATCAGCAGCCTCACCACCACGTAGGCGTTCTCCTCCACGCTCTCACCTGTCAGTCAAAACAGCGCGGTTAACAAGCAAACTTAATGTTTACCGCCCAGCGCCGGAATGGAGTTTCATTTATTTTCTTCTTTATTTATCTTCTAACTTAATTCTCCAAGGGAACCCATTGAGACCAAGATCTAATTTTCAGCAGCAATCACCAGTAATAAAACAAAGTGCTGAGTGATAAACAGTGTAGAGTTTCAAGGTGGTGGAGGCGGCATGCATACAGTATAAATAACGCTGCCCTAGTGAATTACTTAGAGGAAAGTACACCGTGCTAAAAGCTTCCTGTCGTCACAAGAAAAACATGATCTATTTCTATAAAGAACACGTTTCACCCTTAACTTTTTACTTAACTCATTAACATGCATTTTAAAGGACCACTTTTCATCAATAAAAGATACTTTTAAGAGGGTACTCTCCCAATTACAAAAGTGAGAGTGAAAATAATGAAGCCAGTGTCCTTCAAAGAGTGGGAGAACTAGAGAATTGCTCGTTGTTTTTTTGTGCCAAATTTAAGTTTAAATTCTAGAAATGAGTGCTGGACAAAGGGCTGTCTGCAAAGTGCAGGATACACATGGTAAATGGTAAATGGTAAATGGCCTGCACTTACATATTTCTACCTTAATGGGCAAAAAGCTTTACAATGGCTTCTCGTTCACCCATTCACACACACACACACACACACACATACACACACATACCTTCACACCTACACTTACACACACACACACACACACACACACACACATTCACACACCAGGGGCCTCATTTATCATTGAGGTACGCCTTCTTTTACACGGTCTTTTTCGCGAGTTCAGGCGTACGCCATTTGCCCCCCCCACATTGCGATTTATCAAGCCGTAAGGGCGAAAATTTAGTCGCCTTTCTCCGCGCTTTTGTAGGACACCTCTCCAGTTGGCGTACCGATTTACACGGTGTTCTACGCCCTCTTTGAACACAGGGGGAACTGGCGACGCAGGTGGTGCGTCGGTGAATTACTATGTTTGACGGAGAGAATAAGAGCGACAGTTCATGAACGCACAATCATGTAGGCTACTAGGCCAATTCAGCACAAACATATATCGCAATGCAAGATTAGACGTGTCCTCTAACCGGCTCATTCATGGTTCGATATGGATTTGTTCCCCAAACTTAACCTATGCGCACACCTAATGCAGGCACTCCATCAAACGGCAATAATTGACCAATTAGATTGTCATTAATATGTGATCATGTGGACCTGTTTGCTCTTTGGTAAGCATATAAATGACAGTCCTCCTGTGCGTAATGCGAGCCTAAATGAATCCGGCGCTACTCGATAGAACTCCAAAGAGGTGACGGCGATGGCGACTGCACCCACACAAGGGCACCATCATTGAATTAATACGTCTATGTGAATCGCAAAAATGTGCACACTATAAATACCCAAATCATATGTGACGCCGACATTCTCTTCACAAGTGTAGTGGCACGGTGGCCTGGCTCCACGCATGACTCATTCATCCTGGCGCACAGCAGGGTAGGGGCGAGACTGGAGGCAGGCGCTGCGCGTGACGGCTGGCTTGTTGGTGTATGCATAGCCAAGATACATATTCTTTGTCTTATTTACTTTCATCTTTATTAGCATTTTCCATCCATACAACGACAATACAATAAAACATAAAAACTTACAATAACAGCTTATGGGTACTTCCATCCATGCAGCTTTTTTTTCTTACTCAAATATGACAATTGTAATATTAGTGGTATCATCACACTTCCTTCTATAATCCATCCATTTTTCCCATCTCCCTTCAAACCTTCCTTCCTGCATCCTCAATGCATAAATAAATCTCATAAATCTCCTCCACAACACCCACCACTGCTCCTTGGTTGGGGGTTCCACCTTATACCAAGCCCTCATTATTGTCTTTTTACTAGCAACCAATAGTACTTTCACTAGGTATCTGTCCCCTCCTTGTACATCATTCTGTTATGTTTGCCAAGATGTATATTCAAAGCTGATAAGAATGAGAACCAGTCAAGACCCCACCACAAAATGAGGACCCAAGCCCTCAGCCCCCTCCCCGTCATGAGGTTTACCAGCGGGGCCAAAGGGCCCACACTGAGGTCATGCGCCAGCTATGAAGACACAAACAAGTAAGGTTCACATTTCTACCATTTTATTGTCTGTTGGTGGGTGACTGTGTGAGGTGTGTGAGTGCGTTTGTGAGTGAATGAAGTGCAGTGAGGATGTCCTGTTGGCTCTGGTGGTGTAGTGTGGTGACCTCCACCAACTGCTGAACAACTGCCCCACAACTGCCCCAATCCCTTCTGCCATTTCCCTCTGGGCCTCTAGGGTCATGAGCCTCCAGCACAGCGTCTGATAGGAAGCCCAGCCCTCAGGGACCCTTGAGGCAGGGACGCTGGCAGCCGGAGGTGGAGGCGTGGGCGGTGGAGACGGAGGCGCTGGAGATGGCACTGGAGGTGGAGGCCGGTGCGCTGGAGGTGGAGGCACTGGAGGTCGTGGCACTGGATGTAGAGGCTGCAACCGGCGGGGGCACGACCGTCAGGTCAAGGACCACTGCAGACTCCCCCTCCTCTGAGTCCCACCCCACGTCAGAGTCTGGAGAAACAATTTCAGTCATTTTCTTTGAGTTTGTCTGTTAACTTGATTATGCATTAAACATTTTATTGTGTAGCCATATTCAATTGATATGTTTTTCTGTTGGCAGCCAAATAAATGCTTAAGTGTGATTTACCGGGTGATTTAGATGAGAGTCTTAATAATGTGGTCTAACATTATGAAGTGGTCATCTGTGTTATCGTTCCCTGTTTTTGGTCCTGAATCGATCATAGCCTACCACAGAATGTGTGGAATGTTTGCTTTCCTCACTGCCACATAATACAGCATGTCCGTGTAGCCTACGCCACATACAGGATGCACGAAATACAGTACTAGACTACTTAAACTGTAGGAGCGATCAGACAAATGTAGGCTCGTACAAATAGCTTACCTTCCGAAGATGATTTTCTTTCCTCGCGTGGACCTCACCAACAAGCACATGCACCTCCGTCTCCGAAAACTTTCTCTTCTTTCCGCGTTTTTCCATAAACGTAATTGTCTTGCCTTTGCTCCACGCTATATTATGTCGGTTCCTTCCGGGGTATCCCCGTTGTGCCGTCATAGTTTTGACCATATATGGTTGGATTTGGGCGTGGAGAGGGCGGAACACGGGGCGCGTGCGCGTACGCTCTATTCTCCGCCGGTCTCGGATTTCTCGTGCAGAAAAGGGCATACGACATTTTTGATAGATCCGAAAAGCGTGTAAATATTCTCGTCGTACGCTACATTGTGCATTTTCCGCGTTTTCGTCGTACGCCCTCTTTTACACCAGAATTTACACGCTCTTTGATAAATGAGGCCCCAGGGGTAGAAGGCTGCCATGCAAGGCGCTAGCCATCTTCAAGAACAGGAACAAATTTATATTCCACTTTTACACCATATATATATATATATATATATATAGGAGAGAGAGAGAGAGAGAGAGAGAGAGAGATAGAGAGAGAGATGATTATATATTTTTATATTCTACTTTCCACTTTTTGCACAGCAACTGTATTCAATGAATCTGAGAGGTTGTTTTTTTTGCAGTGAGCTGTTGTTGTTGTTGTTGTTGTTTTCACTTGTACCAGACAGGAAGGTTACCGTTGCAGAAGACAGCGAATCGCAGCAGGTTCAGGTAGCGTTCGCCCTCCACAGGATCCCAGCCCAGGTCAGGGTAGCCCTTCGACACCAGCATGGGGCAACTCTGGAGACCACAGCCTGCCAGATACTGCACCACCTGAGGGGAGGAAGGGCAGGGAGAGGGCAAGAGAGAGAGAGAGAGAGAGAGGGAGGGAGAGGGGGAGGGCAGGAGAGAGAGAGAGAGAGAGGGAGGGAGAGGGGGAGGGCAGGAGAGAGAGAGAGAGAGAGAGGGAGGGAGAGGGGGAGGGCAGGAGAGAGAGAGAGAGAGAGAGAGAGGGAGGGAGAGGGGGAGGGCAGGAGAGAGAGAGAGAGAGGGAGGGAGAGAGAGAGGGAGAGAATGAGAGAGAGAGAGAGAGGGAGGGAGGGAGAGGGGGAGGGTGGAAGAGAGAGGGAGAGAGAGAGAGAGAGAGAGAGAGAGAGAGAGAGAGAGGGAGGGAGGGAGAGGGGGAGGGCAGGAGAGAGAGAGAGAGAGGGAGGGAGAGAGAGATAGAGGGAGAGAGGGAGAGAATGAGAGAGAGAGAGAGAGAGAGCGGGAGGGAGGGAGAGGGGGAGGGCAGGAGAGAGAGAGAGAGAGGGAGAGAGAGAGAGAGGGAGAGAGAGAGGGAGAGAATGAGAGAGAGAGAGAGGGAGGGAGGGAGGGAGGGAGAGGCGGAGGGTGGAAGAGAGAGGGATAGGAAAATGGGGAAAATATACTGTTAGGTGTATTATGTTGTGCGCATGAACTGAATACAGTATTGGAGAGGAAGAGGGAGAGGAAGAAGGGGAGGGAGAAAAAGAAGGAGAGGAAGAGGGAGAAGGAGAGGGAGAAGGAGAGGAAGAAGGAGAAGGAGAAGGAGAGGGAGAAGGAGAAGGAGAGGGAGAAGGAAAGGAATAAGGAGAAGGAGAAGGAGAGGGAGGAGAAGGAGAGGGAGAAGGAGAAGGAGAGGGAGATGGAGAGGGAGAAGGAGAGGAAGAGGGACAAGGAGGAGGAGAGGAAGAAGGAGAAGGAGAGGAAGAGGGAGAAGGAGAGGAAGAGGAAGAGGGAGAGGGAGAACGATAAGGAGAAGGAGAGGAAGAAGGAGAAGGAGAAGGAGAAGGAGAGGAAGAGGGACAAGGAGAAGGAGAAGGAATAATGAGAATGAGAAGGAGAAGGAGAAGGAGAAGGAGAAGGAGAAGGAGAAGGAGAAGGAGAGGGAGAGGGAGAGGGAGAGGGAGAGGGAGAGGGAGAGGGAGAAGGAGAGGAATAAGGAGTGGGAGAAGCAGACGGAGAAGGAGAGAGAGAGAGAACAAGAGTGTGAGCGGGAGTGTGAGCACGAGAGACAGAAAGAGACAGATCGGAAGGTGGATAAAGTATTGTGACCTTCTCCAGGTCCGGTTCCCTCAGCGCCAGAGCCAGCTCGTTGTTGTCCATGACCGAGGCAGCTGCCACATCCAGAGGAGTGGCCCCACGCATGGAAGGAGAGGCTGGGGACACAGAAGGGTCAAACACAGGAACAGACACTAAACGGCAGAGACAAAATGGCCGACCGAGATCCAGCTTCCTCAAGCCAAAGTAACGGGACATACCCAGTCCCACGCTGCTGTTGTCCAGCAGGTAGCTGAGATGGTCGAACATGGCCCCTTGGTTCTGTCTGCTGATGCGGCAGAAGTAACACAAGAATCGGCAGCAGTGAGCCACCATTTTGGGAAAGATGATCTCCTGAAAAAGGAACACCGTTTGAACCCCTGTGTGTGAGTCCGGACCCTCAGTACTCATAACCCGGTGCTATGTGCATGACAAACCAAATAGTATTTCAACCAAGGAGAGTAAATGATTTATTCACCACTTTTGTAAAGCCCAGGCTATCCCAATAACGATTTCAAATCTTTTCTCTATACTGTAGATTTACCGTACACTAACGTATCCCCCTCACCTTAGATTCTCCATCCCCCAGGACGTTGACCATCACCTCCATGACCGTCTCATGCATCCCCAGCGCCCTCATCAGGTTGGGATGCTGGTAGAAAACTTTATTGTTCATTATATCTCTGCAGAGGAACAACAAATAAAACTTCATCAGAACACAATTAAACACATATAGATAGGTATTCAAATTCTCTAAACAAAACCGAAGATAAATAAATACAAATTAAAAAAAATACACTTGGTTCACTTACTCCAAACAAATGTACTTATTTGTTTGGAGTAAGTAGAAAACGTGATTGTTCATTATATCTGTTTATTGTTCATTATATCTCTGTGGAGGAACAACAAATAAAACTTAATCAGAACACAATTAAACACATATAGGTATTCAAATGTTCTAAACAAAACAAAAGGATAAATAAATAAATAAATAAATACACTCGGTTCACTTACTCCTAACAAATGTACTTATTGTAAGTCACTTTCAAAGTCTGCTGAAATGTAAAAAGTAAACATAACGCGGGGTTATCCTCTCGCCCTACCCCAGCCCCCGGATCATCAGCCTCTCCTCCTCCTTGCCCATGCGGACGCTGAGCAGCGAGCGGATCTGCCCCAGGGAGGCCAGCAGGGCCAGGGTGTCCTCCACCGACGCCTGGCTGATGGTGTAGGCCTTGCGGAGGGGAGCTCCCATCTGGCCCGCCAGGCCCTGGTACTGGCGATGCAGCAGGGAGAACATGGCCCGGACCAGGTCTGGGTCTTCAACCACGCTCTCCCGGGCCCAGCGGACCACCGTGGACGAGATCAGCTGCTGTAGGGTCACTGTGGAGCAGAACAGGGCGGGGCAGGAGGTGAGGGGGTGTTAATTACCCCGTCGTCATCGGTTGGATTTGGATTTTGTAGCCTGATCACCCGTGTTTCGTAGCCTGATCACGGGTCTTGGGGCTACAGAAGGTGGACAGATCACAATACATCTTGTTGGCCCAGATATTCCTGAGTAAGTGAGAAACGACTTGGCTTTATGCTTGGATTATGCTCTTAGTCACTTGTTTTAGAAAGGAGGTGCACTTGTGAGTTCTGGCAAGTAGTAGTACATTGGCTCTTCCTACGTTAAATGCAATTATTGTTAGTCGCTTTGGATAAAAGCGTCTGCTAAATGACTGTAATGTTATGTAATGTAATGTAATGTAATGTAATGCTTTTGCTCACTGGTAGTCTGGGCTCTGTCCTCCGCTGGTCCAGCCTTCCTCCTCCTCCGGCCCAGAACCTTCCCCACCAGCCCCAGGAGACGCTCCCTGATGGACACGCCAGCCTCCTCCTCAAGCCCAGACTCGGCATCGACATCAATCCCTGGACCAAGAGAGAGCACAACAAAGCACATCAGACCAAGCTCGTGCCTTGCATCTACCCAAGCAGTATAAGTAGCACCTTTCAGGCACTCCTGAGAAACCTAATGCACAAATTCCTTTGCATTTCATTTCAAATGGCTGCTGTCTAATCCCTGGAATAGCACTGTGAGATATACATCCCAATTCTGGGAATACTGGTACAAGTGCCTTGTTTTAAATTTGTGTCTTTTATCTTTATGTCTTGTTTGGTGGTGTATTTCATTGTTGTATGTGATTTATAGACCAGAGTCTGCAAAATAAAGTTGATGAATAAGACAACAGCAGGTACAGTAGCTGTGTGGTGTCCCTCCGGTAGAAGCCTTGTCTAATCCAGTTACAGTAGTTAGTTAGTTAGTTAGTTAGTTAGTTAGTTAGTTAGCTACAGTGGTTCGTTAGATAGTTAGGCGCTATTTTCATCTGTTGTTGTTGTTGTTGTTGTTGGTAGTAGTAGTAGTAGTACTGTAGTATTAGTAGTAGTAGTAGTAGTAGTAGTAGTAGTAGTATTAGTAGTAGTAGTAGTAGTAGTAGTAGTAGTAGTAGAAGTAGTAGTATTAGTAGTAGTAGTAGTACTGTAGTAGTAGTAGTAGTAGTAGTAGTAGTAGTAGTACTGTAGTAGTAGTAGTAGTAGTAGTAGTAGTAGTAGTAGTAGTATTGTAGTAGTAGTAGTAGTAGTAGTAGTAGTATTAGTAGTAGTACTGTAGTAGTAGTAGTAGTAGTAGAAGTAGTAGTATTATTAGTATTAGTAGTAGTAGTACTGTAGAAGTAGTAGTAGTAGTAGTAGTAGTAGTAGTAGTAGTAGTAGTACTGTTGTAGTAGTAGTAGTACTGTAGTAGTAGTAGTAGTAGTACTGTTGTAGTAGTAGTAGTAGTAGTACTGTTGTAGTAGTAGTAGTAGGAGTAGTAGTAGTGGTAGTAGTAGTAGTAGTAGTAGTAGTAGTAGTAGTAGTAGTAGTAGTAGTAGTAGTAGTAGTACTGTTGTAGTAGTAGTAGTAGGAGTAGTAGTAGTGGTAGTAGTAGTAGTAGTAGTAGTAGTAGTAGTAGTAGTAGTAGTAGTAGTAGTAGTAGTACTGTTGTAGTAGTAGTAGTAGCAGTAGTCTCTCAGGAGGCCAGGCCAAGCCAGGACAGGGCAGGACAGGACAGCACCACAGTACCACAGTGAGAGATGAGGAGGTGGTGGAAGTCCAGTAGCTGGTCTCTGATCTCCTCTGGACAGGGACAGTCCCCCGGCTGCTCCTCCCTGAAGGCCAGCAGCGTGTTGATCTGGGGGGTCAGACAGGTACTCAGGGATACTGTACCGGTACTGTACAATAACTATCCTTAAATAGGACAGCATCACTACGGTCTTTGTAACGTATGCCTCATCATATTTTATGACAGGAAAGCCAGACACTGTGGTAAATGGTAAACAGACTGCACTTATATAGCTCTTTGATCTAAAGTGCTTTACAATGAGGGCCTCTCATTCACCCTTTCACACACACACACACACACACACATACAATGTGGCAGCTGCCATGAAAGGTGCTAGCCTGCTCATTGGGAGCAATTTGGGGTTCCGTGTCCTGCCCAAGGACACTTCGACATGTTGTCAGGAGGAGCCGGGATTCGAACCGCCGACCCTACGATCACTGGACGACCCGCTCTACCTCCTGAGCTACAGCCGCCCAACGGGTGATTGTGATAGGCTGAGATGATCGGCCTCTGACCTGCTCGTGGGGCGGAGAGCGGAACTCCTTGGTCTTGCGGGCGGTGAGCGCGGCCGACATGTTGAGCGCCTGCATCACGGCGTCGTAGCGGGAGCGCTGGTTCTCCTGCAGGCGACCCACGAAGGAGTCGGAGAACGCCACCACCGCCTCCACCCGGTGGCGCAGCTGGCCGTCACACAGGAACTGCAGCAGGCGACAGATCTGGACAGAGATGCGTGCGCACACACACACACACACACACACACACAGGCAGCGGCGGAGAGGTCATAAGATGTATGGATTCCAAACATGTTCTATCTCTATGTCATATTATGGATTCCAAACATGTTTCTATGTCATATTATGGATACCGAACATGTTCTATCTCTATGTCATATTATGGATTCCAAACATGTTCTATCTCTATGTCATATTATGGATTCCAAACATGTTCTATCTCTATGTCATATTATGGATTCCAAACATGTTCTATCTCTATGTCATATTATGGATACCGAACATGTTCTATCTCTGTGTCATATTAAGCATACTGAACATGTTCTGTGTATGTCATATTATGGATACCAAACATGTTCTATCTCTATGTCATATTATGGATTCCAAACATGTTCTATCTCTATGTCATATTATGGATTCCAAACATGTTCTATCTCTATGTCATATTATGGATACCGAACATGTTCTATCTCTGTGTCATATTAAGCATACTGAACATGTTCTATGTATGTCATATTATGGATACCAAACATGTTCTATTTCTATGTCCTATTATGGATTCCAAACATGTTCTCACCTCCAGTTTGACGGCCTCTGGTAGTTTCATCTGGAGAAGGCCTTGTTTAGGAGAGCAGACTCCCTTCTCTCTGTTCCTTTCTACCTCTTTCACACTCTCCCTATCACTCTCATACTCCCCCTCCTCCTCCACCACCCCCTCTTCTTCCTCCTCCTCTTCCTCCTCCTGGGGCTCGACCTGTCTGGAGAAGACCCCGGGGTCGATCAGCCTCAGGACCCTCCCCAGGTCCTGGTCTCCGAACAGCCCCATCACCAGCAGCGTGTGGAACAGTCTGATCAGGGGAACCAGCAGCAGCTCAACACTGCCCCCTTCTGGATCCCTCACGCCCATCCCGACGGCACACACCGCTCCCGTCAACATCTCCACCGTCAGCTCCCTCAGAACCTCCAGAGGGATCTCCGGGCTGTCCCTGTGGGCAGTGTCAGGAGGAGCCGGGATTCGAACCGCCGACCCTACGCCCCGGTCCCCGTCGCCGCCACCGCCGCCGCCTTCCTCACCTCCCAGCCCGTCTCCCCTGATGAAGCAGGGGGAGGAGAAACGCATCCAGGGCTGGAGGGAGGTGCTGAGGCCCATGCTAGGGATGCCCCGGGGGGTCTTCCCCCCAGCCGGACCACCGGGGCTGGGGTAAAGGCTGATGGCCCTGGTCTGGTCGGTCATGGGTACGATGTACTCCTGGTTCATCAGGAGACGTGCAGTGGCGTGGGCACTGAGGTGAACCTGTTGAGATCAACAACAACTTTACTACCTCCGCCCCAGCGACGGCGCAGGGCGAGAGGTAAGGTTTTCGGTGGCGTGTGTTCGTTTGTCTGTTAGCAGAGTTATGCAAAAACTAATGGACCGATTTTCATGAAACTGTAGGGGTGTAGCATGGTGCAACCTAGGAGCCATTACATTTTGGACAGGATCCGATATGGGTTAGGGTTTTCCATGATATGAATACATGGAAAATGAATAGAAAGCAATTCATATGACTGATAAAGGGATATTTAAACAGGAAGTGTGCACGGCCACCTGGGTGAGAAGCTGGTAGAAGGCCGAGCGGAGGGGGCCAGGGAGGCGGGGGCTCTGGATGGCGTACAGGAGCTGTGATTGGTCCACGTGGCTGCAGAGGGCGTGACCGACGCGGGTGTTGCCGAGGGCACAGAGGGCGGAGTACAGGAGGAGGGTGTGGTGGTGAAAGGTCAAAAGGTCACCCAGCTCGGAGAGCTCTAAGATGTCCACGCACCTACCAGGGGCAAAGACGGAACGGTATCAAACCCCACAGTTTCGATCGCCATTCACCTGTAGTTCAGCTGAGAAAGCATACGTGTGGTACTGTACGTAATATACATTTCTAAATATTATTTTGTACTTGCTCCTTGCACTGTCCTGTCTCGTCCCTGCACCCTGCCCAATGTTGTCTCCATGTTATTCATCACGACCGAAAGCAAATTCCTAGTATGTTGAAAAACTGCATGGCAATAAAACAAATTCTGATCCTGATTCTAGATAGATAATCAGACACAGACAGACAGACAGACAGACAGACAGACAGACAGACAGACAGACAGATAGACAGACAGACAGACAGACAGACAGACAGACAGACAGACAGACAGACAGATAGATAGATAGATAGATAGATAGATAGATAGATAGATAGATAGATAGATAGATAGATAGATAGATACTTTATTAATCCCCTTGGAGGAATTCTACTCTAATATCTATTAAATGATCTAATCAATGTAGCCTGGGGCACACAGTGCCAGGAATGTTTGTTTGTTTTTGCTTTGAAAGGGGCGACCGAGGCCCAAACTGTGACCCCCCCTCCTCCAGAGATGACCTTTGGCCCCTGACAGACCTGTTCTCCTCTGGGATGTGGACGGTCAGGGACTGCAAGGGCTCGGAGCACTGGACCATCCAGCCGTGGAGGTCGTCCGGCTGGGCCACCTGCACCCGGAGGGCGTGGTCGGGTATGCGGGTCCACAGGACGGGCATCAGCTGCTGGACCTGCAGCCTGGGGGGGGACAGGGGCGTGGCGTTCCTCCTCTGGCTCCGGAACACCCCCGCGGACAGGGGCAGCACGTTCTGGATGGAGAACAGTATCAACATTAAAACACAGTTATAGACAGATAGACAGTTGGGAGGACTGTGTTTTATGTTGATGCTCCAAACGCTTGGAACGAGCTACAAAACATCTTAAAACTGAAAGCTCTTCCCTCTTTTGCTGTTTTTAGTTATTTTATCTTTAGCCACTCTATTTCTAATTGTAACTGTTTTAAATTGATTTAGTTCTGATATGTTTTTTTACTGTCTACTTTAACCGTTGACTTATGTTGTTCTCTGTATTTTAATGTGCTTGTATTTTTCTTCATTTTTTCTTTATTTTTTTTTGTGTTTGTAATCTCAGCAGCATTGGAAATTAAGGTAACCTCAATTGTTTCTTCATTTTTTTCTTCATTTTTTTTATGTGTTTGTAATCTCAGCGGAATTGGAAATTAAGGTAACCTCAATTGTCTTTCCGAGAATAAATGAAGGCTTGAATGAATAAAAGACTATAGAGGTTACAGATACAGTACATCACAATACACTGAGCCGGATGAGTAAGACACTGTCATTCAAGCTGAATCACATTGTGCTGGAAGCGAATGTGGGATGCTTCAAGGTAACATGTTACCTTAATGCGTCCCAGCTCAAACTGGAACATGTTGGCGCTGGTGGGCTTGACGAACACAGCAGGGAACAGTCTGGTGCTGGGCTCCACCTGGTCATGGACATGAACATTCAGACAATTAACAGATGCTGTGCCTCAGTACAGTGCAATATCCTTTGCTAACAGCCATTAAAGGAGAATGCTCGTTTTTGACAACCTGGACCTTATTTACGGCATATTATAAGACGTTTGACTCACCGAGATAACTTTGGTGTAATTTGGATGCCTGTAGAAGAAATTTAAAATCCAGCACTGGAGCAACGCTTGCGCGCTGTGCGCATGCGTGCTGGAGCAAGTGGTGAAGCTATTTCATTTCTAAAGACGTTTCTAAAGATCATATTACAGAGGCATGTGAAAAACCACAACAAGCCCTCGCTCTATGTAAGCACAACTAGCGATTCATGAAGACAGATGGATGAAAACAACCGTTTCGCGGCAGAAAATTTGTTGTTAAAAACAAGCATTCTCCTTTAACAGCCACGTAATCCTAATCCTAATCCGACTGGTGGAAACGATTAGTCATGAAGGAAACTCAAGCTTACCTGGTAGAAGGTGGGCACTTCCATGCCAGCGGAGGTGAAGGTGAGCAGGCCGGAGGCTGTGTCTATCAGGCAGCCCACCTCCAGGCCGCCGCTCCTCCGGCTCTGGGACAGGCTGGAGCCCTCCCCAGCACACACCATGTAGCAGTTACAGCGCTTCACACTGGAGCAACCGACCAGAAAAGAAGGTACAAACACACCCAAACTCAACGTCCGAAAGGGTCATGGATGGGAGTTCAAATCAAAGATTTCGCTCTCTAAGAAGACGCATGCGCCATCGCTGGTGGAAAGAAGCTAGTTCAGGGATTGAAGGAGAATAGCATTGTAAACACGAGAAGGCAATGGTCCTGTGAAGCCCACCTCTCCTGGACTTTGCCGTTGTCGTCGCCCAGGGTGACGGTGACCATGCGAGCCTTGTCGGGGTCAAAGGTCAGGCCGTGCTGGTGGAAGTCGGGGGTCACCCAACCCACCCACACTTTGGAGGGGTCCTGATCTGGATGCACCCTCACTGCATAGTAGTACTGTGGGGTAGTAGGACAAGGACATCCTTAATGAATACTCATATTAATAATATCCTCAGAATATAGAGTCATATAACACTTTAGTTATAAAATACTTAGGGCCAAATCCACTGGATACTAAAGTGACTGGACTGGATACTAAGTAACTAAAGTGACTATATAGTGATGATATATTCTGATAATATCATTCTTATGAGTATTCATTAAGCGGCAAAACCCATATGAAGCGCCAATACTCATATGAATAATATCCTCAGAATATGTAGTCATATAACACTTTAGTTATAAAACACAAATCCAAAAAAAAGGCCAAATCCACAAAAGTAGGGCCAAATCTACTTATGTGGGTGTATTGTGTTTTACAACTAAAGTGTTTTTGACTATATATTGGATATTATTCATGAGTATTCATTAAGCGGCAAAACTAAATAGAATAGCATAGAAAAAAATAGCATCCAATCCACAAAGCACATGCAAAGTATTGCAAACTGCACCGATGAGCCAGGCTCATTTGAATGTATGTAAATTAGGTAATTCCGTGAAAAATTGCCCCAAATAAGCCTTGAGTCTGATCCACAAAGACCATGAGCTAACTCCCACACGCGTTTAGAGAGGTGCAAATACCGCTTTTGAAAAGACGGTATTAACTGCAGCAGTCAGAGCTTGTGAAGTCTGAATGATATTGAATTGATATTTAATGATATTAAGGGCGAAATATATAGAGAGGGGGATTTAAAAATAGGTTCAGCCAGCTGTGATGCTCAGCAACAAACAGAACTAATAGTTTCTGAAAAAAACTGCGCTCTGTTGTTTTCATTATGAACCAATCTGTGTCCTGAAGTATGGAGAGCTGCACTAGCGCTCTCTGAGATGGATTCCCAAATACGTTTTCTCTCAGTCGGGTATAGATTTCTTGATTGCAATTTGGCTGCATGTCTCTGCACCTCGTCGGTGAGGACAAATGTATGTTTGCGCTTTTTCTCTGCCATTGTCGTGAATATTGTGTTCTTGGCACAAAGGCCAATATTTACAACCTGGCTAATTGCAATCATGGGCGTAAATTACACACAGGTGACACATTTGTGGTCGTGTTTGTCCAGACACATCATTAGAGCAAAATCTTTTGTGGATATCGTGCAAAACTGGAGCAGATTGCCGTTGCAATTACTGTATAAGATATTGAGCTATTAGCAGGAGCAATCCGTTCTTTTTGGATTTGGGCCTTAGTTATTTATCTTTAAGTGAGAGAGGGGAAGAGAGAGATAGAGAGACATAGAGAAAGAGTGGAGGGGTACCATAGAGCTCTGGACCAGACACTCATAGTTGTCCTTGTCGACATGGACCTCGTCCAGGAGCCGAGCGGATGAGTGGCTGCTCACCAGTCGTGGTTTGGTTTTCTTCAACATGAACCTGGGATGTGGACACAACAAACACATTTCTACTCGCTGATCGCTAATCTCTGCATGCGTGAGAGACCAAGACTACAAAACTACATGTAGGATATGGCATTTACAGTTTTCTTTCTTTCTTTCTTTCTTTCTTTCTTTCTTTCTTTCTTTCTTTCTTTCTTTCTTTCTTTCTTTCTTTCTTTCTTTCTTTCTTTCTTTCTTTCTTTCTTTCTTTCTTTCTTTCTTTCAGGTACTGGAATGCCCTCCGGAAGCCCAACGGTAGGGCTGTTGTGTTTTCCCACACCTACCGCTGTTTGAGCTTGGAGGTCTTGTCGTGGCTGTGGTCCTTGTAGTGGTTGAGCTCGTCTCTGGAGCCGGCGTAGCCGTGGGCCGACTTCATCAGCACCTCAAAGTCCGAGTCCACCTCCGCCTCCTCCGGCTCCCTCCTGCCCTCCTTCCTGGGGGGCAGGGCGGGCGCCCCCGACGGTCTGGAGAGGGACGAGGCGCACTCTATGGGCACGCTGAGGCGGAAGAAGCCCATGTCGGGGGAGAACGACCTCTGAGTGACCTTCAGGCATGGGGGGCTCTCGGAGTTCCCGTTGAGTCCTGTGACCTTGGATAAGAAGACCACAGTTGTTTACATGGGAGAAGACTGCAGGACCCAAGTGCTGATCTCTAGTGTGCGTGTGTGTGTGTGTGTGTGTGTGTGTGTGTGTGTGTGTGTGTGTGTGTGTGTGTGTGTGTGTGTGTGCGTGTGTGTGTGTGTGTGTGTGTGTGTGTGTCCAACTGAAACTCTCATTCTACTGATGTAGATGTGCTTGTTCTCGTTGTTGAGATGGAGTGATTCTGTGGCTATGCCTCACCAGTACGTTGCGCTGATCTCTAGTGTGCGTGTGCGTGTGCGTGTGTCTGCGTGTGTCCAACTGAAACTCTCATTCTACTGATGTAGATGTGCTTGTTCTCGCTGTTGAGACCGAGTGATTCTGTGGCTATGCCTCACCAGTATGTTGCGCAGTCCTGGAGGTATGGGGGTGAACTGGGGCTGTCTCAGGCTCATCCAGAGAGAGGGGTCTCTGGCCATGCTCACAGCGAAGGGTTGGTAGCCCTCTCGTAGGCCCCCCACGGCGAAGTATCTGAGAGAACTGACATCACGACCCAGGTTCAACCTGCCTAGCTGGTTTACTCCCAGACTGCACACAGGCAGGAGGCCTGGGGAGGGATGCACGCCAACAAGAGAGTTTGAATAGAAAACTGGGGGTGATTAGGAGGGTGATTATTAAGGGTTTCCTCCCAAAAGAAACCCAAAAAACAGATCGCTAACGGTGTCCGTCCCTGGCGAAGACGGACCGGACGAGCGCTTGGATTGGCTCCCCCTTGTCTGCTCCCAGCTGCCCTTGGGGGAGGGATGCCGGAATGGCATAAAAGCAGGGGACATTTTCTCGCCGACAGCCTTCACGTGTGTGTGTGTGTGTGTGTGTGTGTGTCATGTCGTCTATGTCAGCCCACTGCATGTGTGTGTTGTGGGTCATATGACGAATAAAGCCTTCTTCTTCTTCTTCTTCTTTTCCAAGTGGCCTTAGTAGCCCAATGTCAGCCCGTTCTAGCGGTTTTTAATTTTGGAGCGGTAAAGCCACTTCAGTGCGTCACATACAGAAGCAGCTGCATTGCTTGTGTGTGTCCGTTCCTCCGTGTGTGTGGGTGTGTGTGCCGGTGTGTGTGTGTGTGTGTGTGTGTGTGCGCGTGTGCGCCCGCGTGTGTCCGTTCGTAGCTTGACGTTTAGACCACTCAGGAGTAGCCAATACTGTTGCTCATTAGCAGGGTCGTTGTTTAGGGGTGAAAAGGGGGAACGATCATTTGGGCCCACAGCCCAGTAGGACCTACAAAAAACCCTGTAGCCTGTTATGTAGGTCTCTCTTTCTATGAGTGAGTGAGTGAGTGAAGTAGACACTGGTTGGCTATTTGGACTTATTACTGAGCTGCTGTACCATTGGCAAGTACTTACACATTAGTCACTCTCAGCTCTTTCAATTCTGAAATGGTATTCATAAGTCAATTTAGATTTATTTTATTTTAATCCAAGACTAGGAACTTCTTCATCAATAACAGTCCATAAAACGCACAAAAAAAGAAAACGAACTGAGTGTATTGCGTCAGGTGCTGTCTAAACAGAACATACACCAATATTCGTTCAGGAAGCCCAGAATTCCTAGCATCAGCCCTGCAGAGGCTTACTTCACCACCTGGGTGTGGTTTTTGAATTCTCTTTCAAGGTGATTGATTGTAACTGACCGTCTCGGATGTCGAAGTCCTTGGCGGCCAGCTCCGAGCCCCGGTCGTTGAGCATCAGCTCTCCGTTGAGGGTGACCATCATGGTGCGCTCAGCCACGTTCAGCAGACAGCCCACCACATCGCCCCGGTGCCACGCTCCACCCAGGGGCTCGGCTCCCTGGTGCCACCACTGGGCCTGTGTGTGTGAGTGTGTGTGTGTGTGAGGGTGTGTGTGTGTGTGGGGGGGGGGGGGGCAGACCATGAGTATACACTTTTTAATTAACTTTGAGTTCGTTTTATATCACCTTTTATGTGTTTCTTGCACTGTGTCTTGACGCTTTTAATGTCTCATGTAAAGCACTTTAAATTGCCTTGTTGCTGAAATGTGCAATACAAATAAACTTGCCTTGCCTCGCCTTTGAGTAAGGTATATTGAAAATGCAGCGACGGTACATTGAAAATGCAGGGTTGATACACTCTTGCTCACCTTGGCGCCGTCAAACACAAAAGCGTGTTCGTCTGAGCCTGGTTCTGAGTCCGGGGTACAGCCAGGCCGGGCCCAGCCCACCCGTATGTCCCGCGTGGTCACCACCTCAAACTCAAAGTACCATTTCCCACGGGTCACCGCATAAGACTTATCTGCTCGGAACACACGGAACTTCTCAGATGGCGCTGGACACGGGTCTGGCATCACCGCTGCAAACCAACCCAGATAGGTACGGTAAACGTACTTGAATGTCCTCTAGAGAGGTTTTGTAAGTTAGATTCACTTCAATACTTCAGTACTGTCAATGACTGTAAAGATAACTGGACTAGGCTGTTGATAGGATTGTAACAATATATCGTGCCACGATATATGGCGATACAGAAACGTCACAATACGTATCATCAAGGTGAAAACAATATTGTGATATGTTTATTGTAAATCAGTGAACACTGGCTACACAATGCTGGTAACAAACACGTCTTTTGTCTCTAGGCCTATATGATATTATAACAGTTAAGCTCTTAATTCACAAAGTGTAGTGGAGTAGAAATGTGGATAAATGCACTATTGGTGTGAACAGCAGCACTACTGCAACGCTTCACACCTGCCCTTAGTGTATCGTATCGTATTGTTATCGTCAACCCAATATCGTGTATCGTATCGTGAGATTAGTGTATCGTTACACCCCTAAGCTGTTGATAGATACCCCTGTGTCTACTGTGGATGATGTAGCATGTCCGTAGAATATTCCCTCTCCTATGATGCTTTTAGCCTCTCTCACTCTGAAATGTAATTTAATGTAATGTATTGCTTCATTAATGTTCTTAGCCGGTAGACAAACATACTCCAGGAGCTTGCTCGATCGCCTTGTTGAGAGGGGTCAGGGAAGAATTTTTACAGCTCACTTATCTGGCCCCCGGGTGATTACTGTTTTTTTGCTTCCCTCTGGAATATGTAGGGGTGGGTCGTCTGCCCTCCTCCCTTGTTCTCTGTAAAGCGCATTGTGTTGCCTCTGGGTATGAAATGCGCTATACAAATAAAGCTTTGATTGATTGATTGATTGATTGAAAAAGCTACCTTTGTCCTGGTCCAAGGGCTCCAGGCTGTAGCCGCAGGCCAGCACGGTGCACACAGCCTGCCGGACGCTGTCCCTGCCCTCCCTCCTGCTCCTCTCTTCCAGGAGAGAGTAGGGCACCAGATGGGGACTCCTTCTAGCCTTCATGTCCTGGTGGCACCAGAGAAGAACGTAACACAGTTCGCTTTATTCACTGCAGCTGCCATATTGGTCAGTCTGACATAATTGGCGGTAGTTGACTCCAATGTTAAAAGTTCACTATAAAAACACCACTTCAAGAACCGAAATAGTCAAAATAACAGGCTGAATACACTATTGGGATTAAAAACTCTTTAACAGACTACGATTGTTTTTCACTGCCACAGTTTTCACGTTTGGAAATACATGGAAGTGAATGAGCCATAGTTAGCCATCAGCTGCATTCACTTCCATTCTTGAAGTGGTGTTTTTATAGTGAACTTTTAACATTGGAGTCAACGGGCACTTCCGCGTTCGTACCACCAATCACGTCAGACTGACCAATATCTCAGATGCAGTGAATAAAGCGAATAATAAAGTTGGCGGAAGATAACACAACAACAGACCCACATCTACTGGCAACTGTACTGGATACTGTATATCATATGTCAAAACCTGGGAGGGGAGTATACATGAGAGAGGAAAGGGGTATGATCATAGAAAAGATGAAAACCTTGTTTTGGCCTCACATTAGGACCAGGTGGTACTGACCTGTGCTCCGTAGGTCCACCCCTGCCTGATGCGCTCCCTGGCCCACACGTTGTGGTCGTTCTCAGCCAGCAGGTCCACCACGGCCTCCTGGGCCGGGCTAAGGGTCACCAGGCTCACATCCATGGGAGCCGGCCTATAGCCGCTGGGCTGCTCGTACCTGGGAACGGCCTAGGATCAGTCTGTGTTCTTTACTTGAAATGAGCCATATCCTAGAGCAGAGTGTGTGTTTTGTCTATGAGTCTGTATAAGTGTATGCTTATAACCCTATACTGTAAATAAACTTAGATAGATAGATAAGTATCTATCTATCATCTATTTATCTAAGTTTATGGGTTATAAGTATAAAACTAGTGAAGAAGCTGATGAGTAACACACTTGATGGGGAGTCTGATGTATCTCACACCCTCCTCAGCACGGTCGTCTGCCAGCCCAACATGGAAGCCAAAGGCTAGGAGAGTCCTTCAAAACATAAGACAGTTTCAGGGTTAGGAGAGGCAGAACACCAGACAATTGTTGAAGAGAGAGAGAGAGAGAGAGATAGAAAGAGGAAGAGAGACAGACAGACAGACAGACAGACAGACAGACAGACAGACAGACAGACAGACAGACAGACAGACAGACAGACAGACAGACAGACAGACAGACAGACAGACAGCAATAGAGATAGAGAGAGAGAGATAGAAAGAGAGACAGACAGACAGACAGACAGAGATAGAGACAGAGAGAGAGAGAGAGATAGAAAGAGGAAGAGAGACAGACAGACAGACAGACAGACAGACAGACAGACAGACAGACAGACAGACAGACAGACAGACAGACAGACAGACAGACAGACAGACAGACAGACAGAGAGGCAGCTGACCTGAGAGTGTCCTGAGACATCTGGAGCTTGTGGTTCCTCTCTTGTTCCGGCAGCATGGAGAACTCGACCAGACAAGGATCCTGTTTCTTACCGTCATCTCTCACCTACAGAAACGACCAATCACAATGACCAGCACTACAGTGCACAGTGGAAATAACATACACGATTTTGACACACTGGTAAGTCACATACCATTCTGACACTAATTAAGTTAAATCAGTGGTTTCAATGAGGCCAGTCATTATGTAAAGAGAACTCACCGGCCCGTGTGTCCAGCCCAGGTCCACCCTGTCCACGACCCAGAGTTCATGGAGGTTCTCTGCCAGTCTCTCGCGGATGTGTTCCAGCTGAGGGGGCAACATCACCTGGGGTAGAACCACAGGGGCATGTGAAGAGGGTGGAGTGGTTGTGTGTGTTGGGAGGGTAAAATCCGCATGGGTACAGAGGGTGACTGTACCTGACTGATGTCCACGGGAGTGGGGGTGAAGGTGGGGGGGGTGATGGGGACGGTGGGTCCTATGAGGTTGACGATGCCGTCCCGGTGGT
>NC_140235.1:3210830-3223330 GCF_949987555.1 Borostomias antarcticus
ATCAGATCCTGCAGACTCAGACCCACAGTGTCCAATGGCAGGTTGACAGTAGGAAGGTTCCCTTGATGACGGATACCATCCAATCTCCTACAACAGGAAAATGGGTGAATATTTCCATAAGGTTGCTTGATTGATTGTACAGTATATTGTAAAAACTGAAAATATGCTGAACGACAAAAAAAAAAGCAATGTCATCATTACCATATACACATTTTTCTATGTTCTTTCAAAGTTTTCTCATGGTTTCTCCACAAACTACTCTGGTGCATGATGGGTTATGGGTTATCTAGGATCAATGTTGATATTATTATTATTTTGTATTTTTTTTAATTTAAACCTTTATTTAACCAGGAGAAATCCTGTTGAGATTGAAATCTCTTTTGCGAAGAAGCCCTGGCCAAGAGTTGACGCAATAAAAAACAAGAACATCAAGTCAGACAGTATAGTAAAGGTAGAAAAACAAAAACACAAAACATAGGGGCAAAGGATTACAACATGACATACACCGTAGTAAAAAGCATAATACAGGTGTCATAATTAACCAGTTGACCAATTTCTCTCAAGCAGACAGCATGGGCAAGGGCCTAGCTAAACGCTCCCAGAGCACCGGTGGGATCCGACAGACCTGATGAATCGAGTGAAGAGGAGGACGGTGCTGCGGATCAGCCTGGCGGAGTGAGACTCCTCCCTCTGAGAGCGGGACAGACTCAACCCGTCATCCATGTGACCCTCATTGTGCATGATGGCCTGAAATAATAGAAGATCGCATGAAAATGAGTCACATACAGTACGAAAATAACACTATTCAACATCAACAAGGATTTATCTTCTAATAAATCAGGAAATCATATTGTTAAATTTCTGTGGTTTTGACAGCCTACTTGGCCTGTTTAGATAGAAAATATATATCGCTCTGCTCATGAGAATTATCATCTTTAGCATCACTCAAGCTCACCTCTTTACCAATTGTCATTACAAAATATACAGAGTTCTACCTTGCGCTGCACCCCTCTCAAACGGGCACACTTGGCATCGATAGCCTGGTAGGTGAGCCACAGGCCAGAGTCCACGTGCTGGACGAAGCACATGGAGTCTCCATACTTGATCTCTGGGAGCCCCATGCCGTCAGTGTCCTTCTTAAGCCCTGGATCCAGCTTCTCCTACAGGAGGAGAGCGGTGTTGCACACTTCATGTAGCACACTTCACTCACGGATGAAATATACTTGAATCAAGTCAGCATTACACTGCAAATTGTTCTGCACTTGCCCGAAATCTTAGATTTGAAAATATGACATTACTTATCTTGTTTTAAAAGTTATTTACTAGTTTCTATCTTATTACTAGACTCAAACCATCTTATTTTAAGATTTCCTTATCCTTATCTTTAAGACTTACTTATCTTGTTTTAAAAGTTATTTACTAGTTTCTATCTTATTACTAGACTCAAACCATCTTATTTTAAGATTTCCTTTCAAGTAAAATGATCTTGCTGCATGGATAGATAATTTCGCTAGTATTAAGTAATTTCTCCTCAAATTCAGTATTTATTTCTTGTATTTTAACTAGTGTTTTTTGCAGTGTAACTTCTGTGTAGTTTACTGGACAATACCAACAACACTGTAACAGGAGGGGTTCATGAAACACCTCACAAGTCTGAATGGTGTGATGGTGAGATTGTATTACAGAAAATAGATTAGATTGGGATTCTAAGACTGAGTGATGAGGGATTATCTATCCACAAAAGTTTAAAAGGCAATGTGCTGTATGACTGTATTTAACCTCTAACCTTGGAGGGGCGGAAGCAGAAGGAGGTGAACTTGACATCGGCCTTCTCCCGGTCGACCAATAGGAGGCTTTTCTCTTCTGTCAGACTCAGGTACCTCCCGGTGGTCACGTGACGCAGGCGGAATGGCTGCCCCCAGCGTGTGTGGCTACCGCTCCACCTGAGTGTGGTGGTTGGAAGGTACGGTTACCGTTCCCACACAGTTTAGTTTAATTAATTTAGGCTGTACGGATGATTGAACGGTTATGTCCGATAAGACTTACGCAACACGCAGTATCTCCAGCCTCCACAAGGAGCGGGCGTGGCTGGAGACCTCTCCCCCTTCATAGTGAACGATCCTGGACAGTGCAGGGGTGGGAGTGAGAGTCAGTGGGGGGAAGAGAGACACATAAAGTTGGCCCTCAGAGTGGGGAGGAATAAAACATTTAATTTCACTGCTGTACGAGATGACGAGTTTAACTGACCTCCGTAGCTCCTCCCCCTGCTCTGTAGAAGGAATGGTCAGACACTCGTCAGTGTGACCGTGGAGAAGTCTCAATGTATCGCCGCCCTTCAGGTACCCTAGCGGTTGGCAAAAATTGAATTGTATTGTTATAACATGGCATATTGTTATAACATGGCATAACATGGCATCACAATCGTTATTAAGACAAATCCACAAGGCCACAAGGACAAGATTAATGATTATGATTTGATCAATGATTAATTATTTTTAGCATCAGAGAGAATCAATCTACCTTGAGCAACTCCACCTCCTGAACACATGGGGGCGACACTCCAGAGAGTCTGATGGAAAGCTGCGTCCACGATGAGGCTGCCACTCTCACTCCTATTATCTACAACCCTTCCATAGGACAAATGCTGGAAGAAAATAAATCATCGACCACATAGTCATTTCTTCTCACCATTAGAACCCATAGAACACTGTATATGTTCATCTCATCGTCTATGCTGTTGGTTCTTCTCGCTCACCAGGTATCTCTCCGATGACACGCTGACAAAGATGAGGTCATCCCCGACGCGCACCTTCTCGCCCTCCGACCTCTGCTTGGAGGCGGGGTGAATGGTCCACCAGCACTCCTCGCCTGCAGTCACAGGGAACAGTCAGATGGGTGGTGGCATGTCTTTTGTATGTTTTTCCGAATGTTGTTTCAGCTCTATTGGAGGGGGCGTCACCTTTCACCTACAGAGTGACGGACGTCTCCTTATTTGGGTAATCCTCCCAGAGTTGGGGTGTTCCCAAGGGGTGTTCCCCGGGATAAACGAGCGACTGATGCACTCAGAAGCGCTAAATGGACTCCATATTCTATTTTTCCCATTCCCCTTTCCCCGATAATTAGTTTGTGAAATAATAGGAAGTAAATCAACGTGCATTGAAAATAATCGACTCTGAAGTTCTTCCCTGCACCTTACAGATGGAAACTGTACTACAGTATGTACTGTATATTATGTACACTCCTTGAAGGTTCATTGAAGTAAAATCTAAACAATGGCAAAACAGGTCTACTTTAGTAGCTATACAACCCTTCTTCAAAAATTGTTCTTAGATACCTGCATTATCTTCTTGCAGACCCACATCCAAAGCCAGTTTATCTGTTGAGGACTCAGATGAGGACAAGCAGCAGAGGTACTACAGGGAGAAAACAAGACAATGTTTTTCAACACAAACCCTTGAGAACAAGAGTCAAAGAGCAAATTAACCTGAATATATGTTTACAGTCTACGACTGAACGAAGCCGAGATTGGTCAGTCCTTCCGAAGTTCGGTGGCGTGGCTAAGCAAACAGGCAAGACACGGCTTTTATAGAATTGATGTCAAAGAGAGCTCTGCTTGGTTATGGCAAATACCACTATAGTGAAGTTTGATTGGTACTATCGGGTTACGCTCAAAGTGTTCCCAAATAAAATCTACAGTTGAATTAGACATTTCACAGTTGAACGTCTAATTCTGTGGCATGGGTGGATACAGCCAAACCTGCCTTCCACAGAGCCCTCCTGATTGGCTGACAATGTTCACACAAGATGGTGTGATTGGTTAATGAGTGCTCACCATCCTACTGTAGGAGTGCTGAAGCAGCACAGCCTGTCCATAGAGGAGGGTGCGATGTCCCCCACCCTGTCCCACCTGCAAAACACAACTGGAACTCTCCAATACTGCACCAAATCAAATTAAATCAAACTTTATTTGTATAGCGCATTTTATACACAGAGTCAACACAATGCGCTTTATAGAGAGCAATGGGGGGGGGGGTGGGCATGGGTCCCACCCCTACATATTCCAGTGGGAAGCAAAAAAAACAGTTTCACCCAGGGGCCAGAAAAGTGAGCTGTAAAAATTCTTCCCTGACCTCTCTCAATGAGACGGTCGAGCAAGCTCCTGGAAAATGTCTACCAATAGGCTATGCTGTAGCTTTCTACACATAATACGTAGGGATAGCGTCGGTATTTCAACTATGTGTACTTCAAACTACACCCATTGCAGGATTGAGGTCGATGTACGCAACGTGTGTTCCAAATTGTGAGTTCTGGCAAGTAGTAGTACATTGGCTTTTCCTACGTTAAATGCAATTATTGTTAGTCGCTTTGGATAAAAGCGTCTGCTAAATGACTGCCCAGATAGCAAGCGGATCTGGGCCATATACAGGCCAGATCTGGCCCTTGTGGCTTAGTTCCGGCCCATATATGGCCCAGAATCATTACACATCCGCTTGCTATCTGGGTGTAATGTAATGTAATGTAATGTGAGGGACCAGAGCATGTTGCTCACCCCAGCAGCCTTCTCCTCCCTGTTGGCCAGCATCTCCTGCAGAGCCCTGACAGACAGACACTGGGCCAGAACAAAGCCACACACCGACAGGTCCGGGGGAATATTCTGGAAAACACAGATTAACTGTGGTGAATATTCATTTTTATTTCATTTCAAACCTTTATTTATTCCTGTGAAGCACTGAGGTTTCCCTCATTTACAGTGATGACGAGTTTACACAGAGACACAAATCAAATCAACAAAACAAATGCAATACAATAATAATAATTAAAAACAGTTACAGGTTGAAGTACATATGTCTAGAGTCATGGACTTAAACTCTGTGACTGAAGGAAGGACCTGAAGCTTTAGAGTCTGTTGTAACATATTCCAATATAAGGAGCATCATTCTATTCATATTCATGTTTTTATATTACAATTTTATATTGCTTATTGTGAATGGTGTATGGTGTATTGTAGTGTTCTTGGTGCGTGCTGTGTGTTTGCTGCTCTGGAGCTGTACAGCACTTTGGTCAACCTCGGTTGTTTTAAATGTGCTTTATAAATAAAATTTGCTGTGTGCTTTATAAATACAATTTGTAAATAAATGTGCTTTATAAATAAAATTTTAGTTGAGTTTGAGTTGAGTCCCTTTTTAAGTCATAAATACAAACTTCAAATGTCTTGATCATTGCACTGGAACGTGTACACACAAATAGGTTAGGGGATATGGTTAGAGATATATTATTATTTTTATGGATATGAAAGTGTTAATATGCTCGACCCCTCATACAGCATCTATATTCTTAGGTGTGTGAGATGGGGACCCTTGCCTTGCAGTTGGAGGTGGTCTGCAGGCAGCAGAGTCTGCAGCCGAAGCCCTCTGCAGCCAAGCACAGCTTCAGCTGCTCCTGCTGGGCTGTGTAGGTGCTCTGCAGGACCACCTCGTCATCCTGACACAGGGTGACACAGGGCACACACACACACACACACACACACACACACACACACACACACACACACACACACACACAGAGACACACAGAGAGACACACACACACACACATACACACACACACACACACACACACACACACACACAGAGAGACACACGGAGACACACACACACGCACACACGCACGCACACACACACACACACACACACACACACACACACACACACACAGAGAGAGACACACACAGTTACCCTAACTTATACAGACTCGTGCCATCCTCTCCGCTATCTACCCATGTCACCCACACTTTCCAATCTGTTCCAAATTCCTCGTTTAAGTGCTCGCCAGAGGAAATCAGGTCACCTTATCCATTCTGACAGCCATATAAGGACACTGTACAGAGATAAGGCGAGGGACAGGGCATCTGACACCTCTCTGTACCCCGGGAGGAGACCCCCACATGGGTGTCACTGCAGGCTCCGAACCCAGCATCAACCTCCACCCCACCCTCCTATCTGCAGACTCTGGAGTGTGTCACTCACACGGTTGGGTACAGCACAATCCAGGGATACTGTGGAGGGAATCTAGACTGTCTGAAGAATAAAACACTGGATCTAGGCTACATGAGACGTTTGTCAGAGCAGAGAGCAAATAATTATCTGCGAAAACCTGTGAAAAGGAGAACAATTAGAAGGATAGACACATCTTACGTGGATAAAGTTGAGCCTATAAGACACTGCTTATTTATACGAGTTTGATGTGGCTTTAATGACGTTACAATAATTGCACGTCTTTGCTTGATATTACGATTAAGAGGGGGGAAACTACGAATTTATGATACATTATTGTTATTGTTGTTATTAAATGATTGTAAATTATTTATCCTTGATTTGTGTGGCCATCAAGTTCCTACAAACACACTCGTGCAATTTGATAATAGTGTCTAAAACTTACCGTGCGTAGAAAGTGAATCTCATCCTCGCTCTCTGCGGTTTCAGACATGGAGCAACCGTGGAGAAATAAGTCTTGAATTCAAACTTGAAAAGCCCAAAAGTGAAACCTCCCTGAGTCCTGCTGGAGTCGTCTGGTCTTCACTACCCAGCAAACACGCAACGTCAGGGAGACGTTCAGATCACGTCTTAATAACGTCCGTCGGTCCTGAACCCCGTGTGTTCGTCTGCTGGACCCCTCAATATTCACACGTCTGGCTTGGACCCCTCTAAGACGTCTGTGGACGTGCAGAACGGGTTCAATATCTGAATGTTAAAAAGAAACATTCATTCTGGCTCCTAATTGGATGTCTTTGGACGTCCGAAAAAGACAAAAAAGACATCTAAAAGACGTCTTTTAGACGTGTCTTTGCTCAGTGGCAGCCTAGGCTACCTGTCTGGCGGGAAGCGCGCGATGAAACAGGTCCTCACAGCTCTATGAGCAGGAGAGAAATCCAACGGTTTTTTGAATAATTTGATGGCTGTTAGTGGTCTTTTCAAGGTTGGAGATATACTGGAGGCTGTGGTCTCTCTTCTACAATGAGGCTGGAGATATACTGTAGGCTGTGGTCTCTCTACTACAATGAGGCTAAGTGTTGAACTGTCTGAAGCGTTGCTGTGTAGACTACAGGTTGTAAGGCACCTCCCTTTCTCAGAAATTCAACCCCTCAAAACCGCATACTGACCTGACTGACCAATCCAGTTAATTGTGAATGTCATAAATTTAAGACAGTCAAGTACAGTAGGCTATTTTATATAGGCCTATTTATGATGTTGGGTATCTTATATCTTTTGTTTGTCTCTGTTGCATTTGGCATTGTGTCATACTTTTTCACACAATTTCTCTGAATTTAAGCCCCAGATAGGCCTACAGTAGGCCTACCTTGTTTGACCCCACAGACTGCTTTACACATTGTGGCACAATACACACTCTTCCAGTTCATCTTTATACAGGTCTTACTTTTGGTGTTGCCTGACTGGCCTGGAACCTAGTAGCCTATACATAATGACATTGACATAAGTTTGAACTAGTTCTTATGGCCATGTTAGGACACATACAGTAGGCCTAAGCATTTGTTGACCTGCAATAGCCTATAGACCTACTAAGATATCATTGTCCTGGTATGAAATCCAATTGCTTTCTTCATCCTGATTCACATCAAATACTCTAAAAAAGACAATATGTGTAGAAAAAAGAGACATATGATTCCAACACAAAGAGGGTTTATTGGATGATTGGTTCACTTTCACGTACAAGGAGTAGGCCTTTACTGCTCTTACTACAAGTGCTTATGAAACACTCACACACAATCAAGGTTTACTAGACATCACCACTTTGTTAGCAGGCGAGCTACAGGTTCAGGGTGTGTTGCAAAGTTTGTAGGAATTCAGTAGGATGCAAGGCAATAAGCGAAATAGAGAGGCAAAGTTATACATGTTGGTGCATTTAATCATTAGACAGAAATTAATTCTGTTTTAAGGTTTTCTTTTTGTTATGAGTTTTACAAGTTGGCATTGCATGTGGAACTTTGCAACTCAACTGAAATGAATAAGCATGGCTTCTTATGAGATCAACTATTCTGTGTGATAAGCATTTGCATAAAGCAGGCACCAAGTGTTGTGGTAAGAACAATTTTACCTCTGCCCCAGCGAAAGTGTGTGTTTATTTATTGGTTTGTTAGCAGGATTACGCAGACCGATTTTCATGAAACTCTGTGGAGGAGTGTAGCATAGGCCAACTTAGAACCCATTACTTTTTGGAGCGTATCCGAACCTAGGAGGGCGCCCCAGAGCCACGCAAGCACGGCTGACCATTCACCTCCATTCATTTTTTGGGGACGGCCATATCTCGACACGGGAAGGTCACAGACACACGGGGTTTGGACTGGCATAAAGCTCTCGATCTAATGAATGAAGCAACAGTAAAATATCCAAGCACCATTTCTAGTTAGGTAAGTCTTTACTTCTCAGTTTGAAGTATGACCGAGTGATAACCAGACAAACACATTTGGACAAACAAACTAACACTAACTCTACATTAACACTGGAGTTGTACTTCTCTATCAGAATGCAGCTAATAGGCTAATGGTTTCTGTGGACACTTTTTTACTGACAAGCTATGATTTTATATGATATCCAAACATTGGAGTCATTTTCCTAATCGTTGAATTATTATTCAAATAATTTTCAATTTAATTTTTTAAATATTGACTATAGGTGAACTGAAAATATATATAAGTCAACATCAGAACTGAACTTATAACTGTGTTTGTGCTTGAATATAGGCACTGAGAAAGAGATGGGAAACACTGATAATGGCTAGGCTGTCCTCTGTTGAAACTGAGGTTACTTTGAGTCAACTAACACACTCACTTCTGTAAGTGACGTGTAATGTCTGTTGGTGTCAGTTAAATAGTGTGAATATGAACCAAATGAACATTCAAGCCTAATCAGAAAATGACACGCCGAAAAACTTCTCTTTACTTATGCAGTGTGGGTTTAGGGGATAATTTAATCTGGAGAGGTGGGAGTCAAAGGGTCACTCTTGGGGGAAGAAGGGAGGAGAGGTTAGAGGTCACTCTCCCCGTAGAGGGCGGTGGAGAAGGCAGTGTAGTCTAGTGCCCCTGGTGGTCCTCCTGCGTAGGGCGGCATCCTCATGATGCAGTACTCGGCCTGGTCAGGGGGGAGCTCCCTCCTCAGCTCCTCCACCAGGATGTAGAGCTGGGGGACAGACACCAGGGGGCAGTAAGGAGGAGAAAACATTTAGAAAGGGGTTGTTTTAAAGTTACGATTGCGCTTAATACAGTTACTCTAAAACAGAACAACATGTACATGTATTATGTATGTGATGTTGTCACAAATCATCATGCAAACTTAACGGACCATACCGGTCTAAATATAATTTGATCTCCTAAAACTAGTCACCCAACGTATATCACATTACCGCAATCAATTTTCCAAAGTAAAACTCACATTAAAAGATATTTGCATTTTCGCGTTTTACTTACATTTCAAAAGTTGAACGTGATAGCTTCAAAACCTAATTTTTAAATTGTTCCCTCGTTGCACTGATAAACTCGCCCCACTTAATTTCAAATAATTTTCAGTAGTTATTATTTTTGTCTTTGGGCAGCCTACGGTCTGTCTTCTTCCTGTTTACATGGTAGCCGTTGCTAGGAACGCTGGGTAGAGAATCTAGTGTAGGTGGATTAGAGAATATAGCACAGCAGGAGTTCAACGGATTCAAACGAAAATAATATAAAATAAAAACTACTGAAAATTATTTGAAACTAACTGGGGCAAGTTTGTCAGCGCAACAAGGGAACAATTTAAAAATAAATTGGGGAAAAACAATTAAAAAATATGTTTTAAAGCCATCAAATTCAACTTTTGATTGATTGCGGTAATGTGATATACGTTAGGTGACTAGTTAAAGGAGATCAAATCATATTTAGACCGGTATTGTCCTTTAAGTGAGGTTAATTTAGTAGTATTCTACTAGTCTCTCTCTGACTATTTAACTTATAATCATTCTTTCTTAGTCCATCTCTCCCTCCCTCTCTCCTTCTCTCTCTCTCTATCTGTCTCTTACTTGCTCACACACACACACACACACACACACACACACACACACACACACAGAGACGCACCTTGTCCGCTGCCAGGATGCGGAAGGACGCCACCACCTGTTCGGCGGTATCCGTGTCGGCGGTCTCTCGGGTCATGAAGTCGATGAAGGACTGGAAGGAGACCATCCCGGTGGCGCTGGGGTCGACCAGCATCATGATCCTGGCGAACTCCACCTCGCCCTGACCCACAGGGAGAGAGGAGGGGTGAGGCCTGACACACACGGCCTGTCCAGCATCTCTCAACTCAACTCAACTCAAACTTTATTTATAAAGCACGTTTAAAACGACTAAAATCGACCAAAGTGCTGTACAGGTAAGTGAAAAATAAATTACAACAAAGACACAACCATACATGCAAACACAACAATACCCACAAACACAACAATACACACACTAGCCTGGGAGTCATGCTCAACTAGAATTGAAGGCCAGGGACCTCTCCATCTCAGGACGATAGGACGTGATGTACAACAAAACTTTTGAGAATGGAACGTTCTGTAATTTCCCATCGGTATACTGACAAAAAGATTGTGTCGGCCTATTCAATGTACTCAAACTGGATTGCGTTGGTCTATTCAACGCATCGAACTGCATAGTGTTGTCCGATTCAAAGTATAGGTACGTATCATTCACAATGTTCTCCATCATCACGATGAAGCCCTACCAAGTCATAACCCATGGAGATCAGACAGGCCCTAAAGTCATCAGTGTCCATCGCCCCGTTCTTCTTCTACAGGTGGGATCCAGAGGTCAGAGGTCGGGAGGGAGAGTGGATGGGAGGTCACCACGCAGGAGGAAGGTTTTCACACGGGTAGGCGTGGGATAGAGGCGAGGGGAGACGTCCATCGTTGAGGAGGAGGATGATGAAGGAGCAGAAGTGAGGAAGAGGAGACGATCACCACTACCACAGGTGTACATAAGCAGACGGACGGACGGAGTACAGACAGACAGACGGACACAGACCCGCCCACAGGGCAGACGTTAACACAAACATACGATGACACACAGTAGTGACAACAAAGGGCCAGGAAAAAAGGAGAGGAGATACACTTAAGGAGTCATTTCTAAGCCAGGTGCTTCATCGCGGACCAAGGTACAGTAGCAGACACCCGCAGATATTGGGCCAGTAAAGCGCTGGGGGTAGCCTCAGTGAGGTAAGCCAGGGTCAGTAGGTCAGAGGAGGTCGTAAAAGGTTAAAAGTCAGTATGGGTGAGTACCTGCCTGTCATTGCACACTTGGCCGAGACAGAGGAGGCAAGCCTTGAACTCGTCACGGCAGAGCTTGCCCATGTTCTCCTGGGGTCGAGTGTTAGAGAGGAGGGTTAAGACTCAGAGGGGGGCTGGATTTCTGTTCGGTATTGCGTAATCTAGCATTGAATTCAAGATACTGTAGCAAAGCAGCCAAGGATGCGATTGAGCTACAGTAGAATTATATCCACAGTACAGTAGATTTTACCCCTCTTTCCTTATGCAGCTTCTGGATGGGAAAGGTAGACAGTGAGTTAGTTTATCAGTCATGTTATTCAACTTTGCAGCCGTAAAATTTAAGACAATGAGCAAATGGTTTATAGAGGTAAATTCATACAATAAACTTTCAAGCTACATGAGATAACTCGGCACTTTGGGGGCACTTCTGGTCATGATCAAGTTTTAATTGTCATATACTCAACAACAATGCAACATCATTATCAGTAATGAAAATCTTTGGCTCAGAGCCGACTCAACTTTGCGTGATGAAATAAGACAAAAGGGCATAGAATATAATAAGAAATATAATAAAATAGTGGAAAAAACTGTGACACGTGTCACTTCCACTTCCACCACAAAATTTCCCACCAGTGTACTAGCCAGTACACCGAAATTCAAAAATAATTTGTATAAATTAAATTGTATAAATTTGTATGGTCTCATGTCACAAAAACGATTTTTGTCTTGCTAAGGCCAATTCATAAGTGAATAGCAAGTAAAGGTGAATATTGAACTATAAAAAAGTTATCTCATTGAGCTTTAAGTTATATCAACATCTCAGTCACTCGTGCCCAAAGCCTTGTGGGGAGTAGGTGTGCTACACACTAGCCGTGGGTCAGGGGTGTGAGTCCGGCGTGTGGTGGGGCGGAGCACTGTACCCGGTCGAAGTGGTTGAAGGAGGAGCGGAACTCGTGCATCTGCTCCTGGCTGATGCCCTTGGCGTCGCGGGTCAGGATCTGGGTCTCGATCTCGTTGATGGTGCGGGCGACGGTGGTCAGGAGCAGCTCCCAGCCCACACGGATGTGCTGTTAACACCACGATGAGACAGAACAACATGAATAAAATACTCTGCTAGGATGTGCTGTTAACACCACGATGAGACAGAACAACCATGAATAAAATACTCTGCTAGGATGTGCTGTTAACACCAC
>NC_140235.1:3233475-3243475 GCF_949987555.1 Borostomias antarcticus
CGGGTCAATTAACCTCCACCCCCCCCCCACCACCCCCTCCCCACACACACACACACACACACACCTACCTAGGCCACTTTACTGTACAGCAAATCGTACATGATGCTAAACTTCACAGTAGACAGGCCCAGCTATCGTTATTGGAGCACATGCTCAAATTAAAGCGCAGTGTGAGGCTATTCTTTGTACTGTGTGCCTTTGTATGATTTGAGACGGGATCAGTCTCTCCTGCTGTGTTTATATTTAAGTCACTCAATAGCTAACAGAGCCCCCAGGCGATCAACACTGTGGAGATGAAAGCCCAGAACAGACCCCCCGAGCGCATTCCAGATGATATAGGGTGTTAAATTTAGACCGCGCTGGCGGACCACATGATAAGAGCCAGGGACAGAAAACATTTAAAGCCAATATCAAGAGATGACCAGGAAAAACAATGTCACATTCGACTCTATTCGGTCATCCCTCCCCCACTGTGACTGTCTGTGTCACAGTTTTAAAAATAGTCCTAATCAAAGTGGCACGCTCTACATCCATGACATCTCAAGAGGTGTCACCAGGCGAGCTGGGGGGGGAAAAAAGGACTTCCAGGAATGTGAGTGGGTCAGTCTGCCTCCAGCATCCGTCTGCGCCGTCTCTCTGACCGTCCACAGCAGTCTGGACACTGCGAATGCTTCTGTGTGCTTCAATTACACGCTCAGTGAGTCTGGTCCGCATAGTTGAACGCCAACAGACAGGGCTGTGAGAGTGATCCTCCGGCCTTTGAGAACCTTAAGTTCTCTACGCAAGCCTGGTTCCCTGGAGGTCAGTGGTGCGCTAATGCCGCCTGGCTAAAATGGGAGTATTCGAGGCTTCGAAACAAAGGCCACATACCGCATGACAAAAGAGGCCAGAGTGTAGTGTGACACTGAACCGCTGCCCTCTCGTTAAAAAAACGAGTCTGTCCCTCCAGACCCGGCCGACCCTCCCTGGAGTCACCCCCCCCCCCTCCTCTCCAAAACCCCCATGACGATCACGCCTAAATATACTCATGAATCATGTCCATTGAGGAGGACCCCCCCAGGCCTGGGCCTGAAGAGGCCGATGCCTTTGAGGCCGTGGAGGGGGGGGCTGTATACGCTGCCTGAAAGGTGGAAAATCACTGGTCAGACCAGAATGATATCCGGAGACCTTATCAGTCATTCTCAATAAAGTGAATACTCTATAGGGCAAGTAAGCAAAACACATGATTTGCCCGAGGAAAACTAGAATTACTACCCAAAGAAGACCTGAATAACATTTAATTATGATTTACACAGTAATAAGAAGCAGGGTTTAACTGCTGCCTGTCAGTCATCTACGGGACTCACTCACAGGTATTCAGTGGCACATTTCTGTGCATCAGATGGAAGGAAACACCTGTGACCAATGCCGGAAGTATCTTGTTAGATGCTGGGAATCTGCAGGCTCGAGACGCCAGGTCTTAACAGCAGCCATGTTCCTCCGTGGCTTGGAGTGCGTAAAGGGGATTGGGGAGGTGATTAGGGAAAGCTAATAAGGCTCTGATTACGTCGCGAGAGAGGCGACTGAGAGGGTGTCTGCTGAAAACAAAACCCACGTGCAGGTGTTACTAAACTGCATGTAATGAGAGAACAGCTAAAACAAAACAATGGGGCCTTGCAATAGGCTCTGTGCACCAGCTCCACTACTTCCTGAAAGTCACTTGGCTTCTTTATTTCCTGTCCAATATGATTGGATTAAGTGATTAATCAGGTGTGCGCTGGGTCTTCCGCACACCTGATTAATCACTTAAGCCAATCATATAGGACAGGAAATAAAGAAGCCAAGTGACTTTCAGGAAGTAGTGGAGCTGGTGCACAGAGCCTATCCCTGGTATTTTGTGTGATATTACTGGGGATGTTACCCAGAAATGGGATGGTTTGGCATGTGGATACAACCAGAGATAGCCTACTCTAATCACCTGGACTCGCACGATTGAGAGGCATTTCTACTGTATGAAGCCAATAGATTGAGTAGCCTAGTGGACCTATATTCAGACACTGTGTACAGTATGTTTTGTGGTCTCTATAAACAAAAGAATTCCACACCAAGGGCACCGGATTAACCCGCTATAATGCCTTTTGGTCCCGATGTTAAATTTAGATATAGCATCCATTCTAATCCCAAGGACGTCATCAAGTGTTAGAAGCATCTGTTGACAGCTCGCATTCCACACGTATCAGAGGAATGGACACAGTCTGGAGAGCCGCTCATTGAGCTATTGTTAGTTGGTACCCACTACCCGTCAGTCGGTGCTGCCAAACAGACTTGGCCCCTGAACGAATAGCCTACTATAGGAACTAATAACTTCATAAAAGTTCATAAAACAGTACTCCGTATAACTCTAAATTTAGTTAATTGATTTAACGTAAGGCAATCAAATACTATTAGCAATGCCATCCAAGTTTGCCCATGCGCAACCAAAAATCCAGTGCGTAAAGTTAGTTCCTTGAGTTCAAAGCAACACCTACCTTTCTTTGCTGTTTTTCCCACGCAGGATCCAACAGCAGGTCCCTGTCCCACTCATCCTCCTGCAACATATAGTCTTCCTCGTCGCCGTACCCATTATCATAATGCACCATTGTCTCCACTTGAATCATCTTTCTACTGCTGTGCTGTACTCCCCAATTTCACTGCGTATTTTCCTGCGATACCCTTACTAAGTCTGACTGAGGTGATTTTAATTGAAGTCTTGACGTGGGCAGGATTACTTCCACTGTTTCTCTCGCTATGACTCCCTCTCTCTCTCTCACTCACGCTTGCCCTTATGCTTTCGACCCGAGAGCCGCCTGGCCACAGTTGCCGCAGCGGGACAAGCGCTGATAGCATTAGTACTGGAGGGTCACATGACGGTCGGGCCTGCTGTGCCTACTGTTCACGCGCACAGTACACGCACGCGACCCCCCCCCCTCCACACACACACACACACACACGCAACAAACACACACAACCAGCCACACACACACACACACACACACACACACACACACACACACACACACATACACAACCAGCCACACACACAACCAGCCTCCCAAAGTGATTAATTGGTGACACATGATGCGCATCAATGAAATATACTTTATTGTAGAAAACATTAATTTCACAATTCATCTTAAAAGACAAAAAAACTCTGAAAAGACAAACAAACACAAAAATGGGTCTTGGGAGATATAAATAAAATATTTCTTCCTTGGAATCCCCAGATAACGAGTCATAGAAAGGTATGGTTTATTGTATATGACTAACCTGGAGTTATTTGGCTTGCCTGCGGCAAAAATGCCAGTTCATTGGTAAAACATAACAAAACAACAAATAGTTATTTGGTTGTAGTTTAGTAGTTTGGGTGATTTCTTTGACTTAAGACTTGACTTGAGGCAACATAATAGCTCTGTCTCCGTCTCTGTCCTTCCTGTGTGTGTGTGTGTGTGTGTGTGTGTGTGTGTGTGTTTGACAGTAAATACAGCCACCGTGGACTTAATGAAGATGGATTTGAAGCACAACATTGTTAAGTTCTTGAAGATGCCATTATTCTTCAGTACAGTTGCATAGAGAATACAGTTGCATAGACTTGCTGTCCGCATCACCAAAACCTGTGTTCCGGAACTTCCATTTGAGCTGACGGCATAAGTGAGTTCACCTCATAACACGCGGAGTGCAAATACGAACTCAGAGGGCTCTATTTCTTGGTGCAGAGCGATGAGCAAGCTCTCCAGACACCTGCGGTGCCTGGAATACAATACTTCCAAGAGAAGTCTGAAATGTCACTGAACAGATGCCTTAGGAAACATTTTCATATTTCTTTTACATTTACTGATTTCTTCTATGGAAACCACAAAAAGATCTGTCAGGAGATCAATATAATAATTCCGCAAAAGAGTGTTCTGAGTATGGCGGTAGGATTTGCGCCGATTTGTGCGATTTCGGCAAAATTGGACTCGGAGCGCCTAACCCTAATCTTTAACCACGTCCAGGTCAGAGGTCACTGATAAACCTCCCATCAGCTTGACACACATCCTGCCGAGGAACGGAAAGGACATGACGGAGAGAGGGAGGCTGGGGAGGAGGGATGACTCATCGGTCATCTGCAGCAGTGTTCTTGGCTCCTGGGGTGGGTTGGGGGTGGTGGAGGTGGGGGTGGGGGTGGTTCTTCGAGGAAGACGGGCCGGGGGTGGGGAGTGTCACGAGGGGGAGGAGAGAGCGAGGAACGTCCCCCTTCATCATCCGGACTCTGTGAGGCTGCAGGGCCGCCTGAACTCTTGACCTCGTTCGTGGATCCATTTGTTTGATACTGGAAGTAAAGAGGATTATTATAATACAGCATGTTAGAAAGTGGACTGTTAATAACAACAACAAGTGTTAATAACAACAACAACAACAACTACAGGTATTTACAATGAGACCACTCGGCACATTCATTTTCATTTCATGGCTCATATTAGCCGGTTTGTTTGAGGTTTTATCCAATATTCAGTGAGACTGGCTTAACCAGATGAAGAGAGAGGGAGAGAGAGAGAGAGAGAGAGGGAGGGAGAGAGAGAGAGAGAGAGAGGGAGGGAGAGAGAGAGAGAGAGAGAGAGAGAGAGAGAGAGAGGGAGAGAGAGAGAGAGAGGGAGAGAGAGCGAGAGAGAGAGAGAGAGAGAGAGGGAGAGAGAGAGAGGGAGGGAAAGAGAGAGAGAGAGAGAGAGAAGAGAGAGGGGAGAGAGAGAGAGAGAGGGAGAGAGAGAGAGGGAGGGAGAGAGAGAGAGGGAGAGAGAGAGAGAGAGACTCACCCCACTTGTTTCCCACCAGAACGGGGCAGGCAGCGTGTCTTGTGCGGTAGTCTCCCTCGCCACTGGGAAACAGGTTGTACCAGAACACGGCTGTACCCTGGCACACACACACACACACACACACACACACACACACACACACACACACACACACACACACACACACACAGATGCTGTTGGGCAAATGCCGATATAGGCAGACACACACAGAAACGCTCACACATACACACGCTGTTGGGCACATGCAGATATAGGCAGACAGACACACACACACACAGAAACGCTCACACATACACACGCGTGCAGCATGATATCCTTGGTTACCTTTTTGGGCCAAACGGCAGCCCCTACATCGGGGAACACTGTGGCACCTCCTGCAGCCACATCACTCATCTATGACGCACAAGTGAGAGGGAGAGAGAGGGAGAGAGAGAGAGAGAGAGAGAGAGAGAGAGAGTGTGAGAGAGTGTGAGAGAGAGAGAGTGTGAGAGAGAAAGAGTGTGAGAGAGAGAGAGAGAGAGAGAGAGAGAGAGAGAGAGGACTGTTATTCCATCCTCTTCACACTCTCTCTTACATTTCAGATGATCCTATAGGACCCTCCCTCACTCACATAGAACAAAAAGGTGGCCACTCGGTTCCCTGTGCCCAGCTCTTTGAAGGCGTCAGGCTCATCCTTCTGTTGACAGAGAGAGAGAGAGAGAGAGCAGTTAACATCATATCACATTACCAATGGGAGCGGAGCTTCAATTTATTTTTTGTTCAAAGCTATTTTTAGGGCATTCCTGCTTTATTAAAGATATTTTAGGGCACTTATTGGGGTAGGACAGACAGGAAAGGTGAGAGAGAGAGAGAGAGAGAGAGAGAGAGAGAGAGAGAGAGAGAGAGACATGTAGCAAAGGGAGTGGGCCAGATTCAAACCCGAACCGCTACTGTAAGGACTAGCCTTTACATCAGGGGTCTCAAACTCAAATTGGCTTGGGGCCACTTGGTATCGTCAACTCATAGGAGGGCCACTTCAATGTCAACTTCAACTACTACTAACTATAAGAAGAATTTCTGAAAGTCATTTTTCATTTCCATAACTAGCATATTCATCATACAAATTCAAACCAGTTTCTATATTTTAATATATGTTAAGTTAGTGAAAATCTTTTTTTCTTTCTTTTCTTTTATCTTGAATAGCCTTGTACTTTATTCTATTTTAGCTGCAAGATGTATCACTAGTGTAAGCCTGCCCTGGACCTGTACTTACATTTACTTCAAGAGTTCAAGTTCAAGTTTGTTTCCATTTCTTGCCAGACACTTGAATACATCTGTGGGCTTCTACTCTATTTCTTGCCAGACACTTATCTTGAAAGATTGCTGAGCCGTTAGCCCTCTCAGCTGTGTGGCTCGTTTTCCCTCTCGTCTCCCTATGACTCACGCTGTTCTCCATGTTTAGTAATGAATAGCTCTTGACATTATATTCCTTTAGAACGGCGACTTTGTTCTTGCATACCAGGCAGGTAGAATTTCAATTGAACTCCACAAAAAATACTGCAGTGTCCATCTTTCTTGAAAGTGTCTGTGTTCCTAACGTTAGTTAACCATGAAAACAGCCTCTCGGTGGCGAGCTGCATTCCGTTCATAGTTGCGTGTGGATTGATTGCACCTGTTACTGTATGCAGCATTCAACTCTCGCACTGCGCACAATAACAGCATTGCAACTTGAATTTCACATTGTAGGCCTGCCTGATGGCGCGGTGTACAAGAAATTATTTTTTGGGCCGGATTACATTATATTTCTGACATCATGTCACGGGCCAGATGAAGGGGGGGGGCGGGCCGCAAATGGCCCAGGGGCCGAGAGTTTGAGACCCCTGCTTCACACGGTACGCGCCCCAACCCACTGAGCCACCGGGGCGCCCCAGGGAGCTTCAATTTGACAGCAAACGAGGGCGTGTCATGTAAACGCTGTGAGTGCAGCTCGGTACTCACCCTTCCAAAGTCAAAGTGGGGCTCGTACTGACCTCCCACGCCGTAATTTGCCACCTAGAGCAGACAGGAAGATAGGGTTAGTATTGTGCTGTATAGCGCTGGTTATCACGCACACTTTCAGCGCACACACACACACACACACACACACACGCGCACACACACATCAGAGTTGGAGTCAGTTCCATTTAAGCTTCCAATTCAGGAGGAGTAACGAGCTCCTGTAACTAGTAACTACTGTACTAACTTTGGAATTATTATATACAGTTGGAATTCTGAATTAATGAAATGACACACACACACACACACACACACCTGCAGCTCTTCAGCAGTGTCCATCTCCAGACCAGTGATGTCTTCAATCCTCTGGTTGATGGTGTCGATCAGTGAATGATCCTTCCCAGTCAGCCAAGCGCTGGGACAGAGGGGGAGACGAGGGACAGAGGGGGAGACGGGGGACAGAGGGGGAGACGGGGGACAGAGGGGGAGACGGGGGACGGAGAGGGAGACGGAGGGGGAGATGGGGGACAGAGGGGGAGACGGGGGACAGGGGGGGAGACGGGGGGAGGAAGGGAAACAGGTCAATGCAATGTGTACTTACAGCCACAAGAGGGCAGTAGCGCATATACTGGTCTTGGTCAACATTGAAGGAGAGAGCGGACAAAAATCATGCAGCCAGCAGGTCACAATTAAGACAGTGTAGTTACAGCCTTGTTCATGCTTCAGGTACAGAGGTAGCAGAGGAGAAGAGGAGTACAGAACAGAGAGTGAGAAAGTGGCCCAACAGAATCTCCAATCAGCTCAAAGGACACTAAAATGGGTCTGAAGTCTGACATTTTGGTCCAACTACATGAAGTTGTGTGTTTCTGAATGGCGTTATTTAAGATGCCTACTACTGAAACGGTATATGGGGCGTCTGTGGCTCAGGAGGCAGAGCGGGTCGTCCAGTGATCGTAAGGTCGGCGGTTCGAATCCCGGCTCCTCCTGTTCACGTCTCGAAGTGTCCTTGGGCGACACACTGAACTCTATATTGCTCCCAATGAGCAGGCTAGCACCTTGCATGGCAACTGCTGCCATTGGTGTGTGAATGAGTGAATGAGAGGCCAGTGTAAAGTGCTTTGGATTAAGTGTTATATAAATGCAGTCCATTTACCATAGTTGGTTACGGGGGGGAAAAGAGAGAGAGATTTTAATAGGATTTTTTTGCGAACACTACCTGCCTTTCACCAGCCTCCCAGCAAGCTAAACACCCAACTCCAACAGGCTGCGTTCAATGAAATCTTCCCATAAAGACATCAGAATAACTGACCCAGGTTTTATAAACCACATCATACTATAAGAGCAAGCCTTGGAAATAACTTTAGAGTAAATCACGTTAGAGTCGTCTATTCTGGGCTAAATTGAGTTTCCATACACTGGTTTGTAGCAGCTGGAAAAGTACAGTGGTTTCTGGGTCCGAGGGCTGTTTAGGGGGGAGTTTTGGTCGTCGTGCATAAATTCCATGTAGAGTACGCCAGATTCAAAAGTGTTTATCAGGGAGTGTGTTGAGTGAATGGCTTTTAATCATTTTTTAATGTTTTTATTGGGCTTGATACTGTGCTAGTCGGGCCAATAAGATCCTCCTTAGCTTCGTTTCTCTCCCACTGTGACATCTCATCTAAGGCTGACACTGCAGTCAGTTCAGACCAAGTTCAAACTCCGCTCATCTAACAAACCGGAGCATAATTACGCACAGATAATCCCACAGACACGTCACTTACATGCACACAAACGCACAGACATGCGAACACGCACGCCCACACACGCGCACACACAGACACGCGCACAAGCAAGCACGCACACCCACCCACACAAACACTCTCTCTCTTTCTCAACCAAACACTTAATAAGCAGGCAGGTTAAAACCAATAAGGCGTGGGATGTGGGTGTGGGGGGTCTATTTTAAACATGAGGTTGGAGTACGTGACTACAGACTTGGGAGTTGGCTGCTGTACATGTGGAAATATAAAATGTCCACAAGGGGGCGCCCCTATACAGTGTGTGTGTGGGGGGGGGGGGGGGGGGGTGCCTGTGCGCTCCTGAGTGTGTTTGTTCTATGAGAGAGTGCGACCTGCTTCAGACCAGCTGATGTGGAGTCAGAGCACAAACAAATATCAAATCCCTCGTACCATCGGCCAAGAAGGAGACAGAGACCACAAGAGGTCATTCGACTGAACCAAAGAAGGTGAAGATAACGATGGTGGTGACCCGGTGATCCTACTGCACCAACGGGTTTGTTTGAGATGCAGAATAGAAGAGGTATGGGGGGGGAGTGGAGGAGCCGCCTGTGAACTTTGACCCTTGACCCCTTACCTCTTGGAGACTCTGTACTTGGCCGTGGTGAGCTTCCCAGTAAGAGGGTCATGCACGGTGGCGCGCCTTAGCTAGCTCCCCGGACACCAGACAACACGGAGAGACAACGAGAACAACAGAGAAGGGGAAGAACGAGAGTAGAACACAGAACACGGAACGAGAGACGACAGAGAGACAACGGAGAGTAAAAAAAGAGAAGTGGGAGAATGAGACAAGTGAAAGAGAGAGAGGGAGAGAAAGAGGCAGATCTGGTCACTGGAGGTCAATGCTCGTCTTCTACGGGGTCATTTTCAGAGGCAGTCCTCACATCCTCCTGCGTGAGTGAGCGGCTTTTGACAGGTTTGTCTATCTTACGGTCTACTGCGCCCAGATGTGCCTTTACCAATGCCCGAATTGCAATTTTTAATTTCGGTTTGATCTTATTTTATCTTACTGTATGTCAAGGGCCCAATTTTTGTAAATGCTGGCCCTGTCATCGAAGACAGAACCCTGACAGGATTGCGGACTGATGAAGAGGACCGCCTCTGACACGCCCGAGACTGGCCAAAGCAGCTACAGCATGTTAATAACTACTAAAACTAAAAAGTTAAACATCCATCGTTTTTTCTCCTCCTCCTCCGGCGACTTCTGAGCAAAACCAGCCCTCCTTCGTTGATTTTACGTCCCTTTCTAAACTCTCGTAGAGCATTTAGATTGTCAACTCTGGTTCGGACTTCCAACGCGGATCTCCGAGATTAGCGGGAGTTGAACAGGGGTCTGTAAGATTAGAGTTTAACGGAGTCCTGCTCAGGTAGGCGTTTCTGCTCAGGAGCCTCGGAGGTTAAAGGTCGCAGAGGGATGGACACGGAGGCGGAGCCCAGAGGCAG